>NC_142674.1:1216271-1308771 GCF_964200805.1 Pocillopora damicornis
ACAGAATAATGAGTCGACTAAAAGGTAAGACCTTGCAGATTACAAGGCTGGTCAGAAGCCAGTTATTAATTATTAGCATTACTTAGTCCCCCTGCCTTCAGCTCTCTTTGATTGGGCTTTCAAGCTATCAAATATTTAGTTCCAAACACATTTTACTACAATCGACGTCATCTGAGATCTACAACTGAACAAACACATGGCAACATGGATTCTATTCGTTTAATGATTATTGATGTGTCACAGTGTGCACTGAATCATAGATGCATTTTTAAGGAAGTGACATACAAATTTTCTTTATTTTTAGGCAAGAGTATCGAGCAATTGCATAACACAAAACGCAAGTCGTTTACTAACCTCCTGGGAGCGTCGCTCCGTCTGTTCCAAGTAAGCGCAGAAGAAGCCAAAAAGGTAAAGGAAGACGAGAAGATACTTCAGCCTGTGAATGCTGGTTAGGAAGAAGAGGTGGTAACAGCCAGATCAATGAAACATCGTACTTAGAACACAACTTTAACGGGATATCAACTGTGATTTAAATGCTTCTGTTAGTGCTCATTACGTACATCTTGTGCTTTTGATACTACATTTTACGCATGCTCAGCGAGGTCTTTTTTTAGTGAAGCGCAAAATCTGCAGACTTTGGTGAAGAAGCCCAAGGAAATAACAAACAAACAAGAAGATAAACAAAACAACAAACATATAGACACTAGCTTTCAGCTTTCTGGTGGATATTGCTGTGGAGTCGTTTTCTTTTTTTTTCGTTTTCTTTATACAAGTAATAAAAACTTTGCTCGTACAACAAACGAGGGCTCAAAAACCAACAACCGCCGTTTATTCAGTACCCAAAAAAAAAGATGCCGCGGTTTTGTTCATTATCATACAAAGGGTTTGTATGCTACGCGTACAGTCAAATAAAAACTATTGTAGATGAGCTGTATTAAAGAGCACCATGTTTAGGTAATTTGAGTCGTTCCAACTTAAATTTTTTCAGATTTTATTATTCAACTATACCTTGATTTTTTCTTTGATTTTTGTTTGCTTTTCTATTTTTATTAGAAATTATATTCTATGTCGAATGATTATGAACTCCGGTTGCCATATTGGATTCCTGATCAATTCCTAATTTTAATTTAATCATATAAGTAAGGAAAGTGAAAACCAAACGTGCCTCCGTGTTCTTTTCAGTTTGCTTCTTTTCCTGTTTTTGCTTTTGTTTTGGCTTTGCTTTTTCCTACATTTGATTTCGAGTATCGTAAAAAATAAACCCGCCGTCTGGGTATATGTTTAACAGTAGTTCATGGCCGTATTTGGGCAACAAAGGTAAATTTCAGTGCTCTATAATATTATGATTATTCGATGTATTAGGGTTCCAGGATTCTTGGTGTAAGAAGTGTTAAAACATGACCTACTGTGTATTTGATTAAACATATGTTGCATTGGTTACTAATAACTGGATCATAACTATAAGTGACTTTAGCTGAATTTGTAGATGTTAAAGTGCAATTCATTTTTGAAGTTTTGAAAGTAATTAGTGTTTCAAATAAAAAAACTTTGTCGTTAAGAGGTTTCAGATTTTGAAAAACATTTCTCCTCTAATGTGAGTACAAGTAGTAACACGCAACTGACTCCTCTCTAGTGATTGGCAGCCAGTGAAATAATTAGGGACCTTTATATTAAAAAATGAATTTATGTTTTTAGAGAGAATTTCGCTGTGTTTATCGTTTTTTATGGCACCATGAATTCGTCTCAGAGTAATGTAAAAGAGTAGCGCTGAGTCCCAAATGGAAAATTACGCGATTTTCCGTCGAAGTTTCCTTTCTCAGGCCACCAAATTTTGATGATTTCACGATGTTATTTTGAAAAGGACGGTGAAGAAACGCACGTGCAAAGCTTTTGCTCTTCCTATTAGATGTTTTGTTTTGCCACGTCCACGTTGCCGCCACCCTTGTGGATTGTTAATTTATGTCCCTAACGTCTTGATGATGTGCGAAGGCAGGAAGCCTTCTTCAGTGTGATTAAGACCAGAAGTCTCTTTGCAATTTTAATGAATTTAATATTAGGGCTTTTTAGTGGCACCGTGTAGTTGCAATGTAAACAGGCTTCTATTTTGGAAACTTTAAAGTTTGGTTAATTAGATGTAAAAGAAAAAAAAAAACCAATAAAAAACAAAAGGAGGATGTCCTCCGTTAATTTCGTATAAAATATGTTGGATGGAAACGAAAAAGAACCCTTTCACAACGCCTTACGGTACATTACGTTTTCGTGGAAACCGATTTTTATCAGCTGAGTGATATTGAAGAAATGTAAAATGGTTTCCGTGTTTACATAGCCTGATGTAAACACGCGGAGGTTGGGAGAACACGAGATAAGCGTAGGAAACCACAACGCGAAGTGGAGTGGTTTCCAGCTTATCGAGTGTTTTCCAAACCTCCCAAGTATTTACATCAGGCTATGTAAACACGGAAACCATTTTACATTTCTTTTATAAAATAACTAATGAAAGAGGAACGAAAACCGTGTTTACATACGCTCATGTAAAATGGTTTTATGGCCAATCAGAGCGCGCTTGCTACTTGAATTATTTTATAATTGATTTGGCAACTTTGACTTTGTGTAATGTACATTTTGTTCAAAATATGCATTCCAAAGTATGAATGTTAGCCCTTTGTAGGAAATTAACCCAATAGTTACGATGAGCGGTAAGTAGCAAATAGTCAGTGTCAACTGAATCCAAAGCACACTAGAAACTGTTTTCTTGTACCGTGCATTATTCAAAGCCACGCTGTCTGTACAAAGAGTTCCGTGATTATTAATTCCCCCATTTATTTGCACGTGTCGCTGATGTTGACGAATTTTCCAAATGATTTTGGCGTAGCAAAAAGAAGATATTGCAAGATTGCCAAAACACATTGCAGCTCCTACAAGCATCTCAGCTTTGTTGTAGTCCAACATCGGATATGAGGAAGACACAGACCCGATGGATACCACCCATAGAAATAAAAGAACAAGTGAAGTTCGTTTAAAGGTTACGACCTGTCTGTAACGTAAACCTAAGTTAAGAGCTAGAAGTCTGTCTATGCTTATCGCAGTTGAAGTTAATAACGACACCAAGCACAAAGTGTTTGTGGTGATATTATCCAAGATTGCTGAGTAAAAGCAAAGATCTCCTCGCCAATCTTGATGTTTAGTCAAAAGTGACGCCATATATAGGATATTCAGAGGCTGTGAAATACAACCAATAAGCAGATCAGTTAAGGCCAAACATCGAAACAGAAGCTTCGAGGGCGGATGAAGCGCCGATTCTTTGTGAAGAGCAAACAAGATTAATGTGTTTCCCAGAGTTGCTATAATGGACAGCAAAGCGTTCATAACCAAAAGGACTATGGTGTAAGATATTTGGAAATCATTGGAAGCAGCGATACAAATTTCAGCTACCAGGCTGCAGGGATTTTCATCGCTACTATTTTGTGCCATGTTTGAATCAGTTCAGTGGAACGTGATGCTGTAGAAAAACAGTTTCTTTGTATTTATATACACATTGACAGCAGTAGGCAAATATACCCTATTTGAATGAATGCAATGCTAGTATGAGTTCATTAAAGGTTGCCTTATCTATTAATGACAGATAGCAAGCGCCAGGCTTCGGAACTAAACGAATATATGATGAAGCTAACGAAAATTATTTTTTTAAAGGAATTAAATTAGCGAATTTATGGTTAAAAATGATTTGCGAAAGTCACAGATATAGCATGATTATAATTTAAAAGTTAATAAGTAATGTTTTCATTCGTTCGGGCGAAAACGTTGTTTGAACACTTTCTCATTCAGCTTAGAATAATTAACTACGATTCTTAACTTCTGATCATAAATTATCGGTAAAACCGGAAGAGAGGAACGAGAAAGAACTTGAAAAATACAAACGCAACATTTATAATGATCGCCTGAAATAAGGTCAAAGACGAAGCAAAAACACTAAGAATCATTGATTTCAAACGAAAAATACTCATAGCAAATAACGAGTGGAAATCGAGAGGATATATTGTCTCGATAATTTCTCTCGGTGAAAATCGATTGAATGGAGCAAATGTATGAAAGTCAGCATATTTAACTTAACAGTTTAAAATGGAAATCAAAAAATAAACTGAAGCATTTTAAAATTATATTCCTAGTTAGAATTCTATTGACATTTCATCTGCCATTTTCAGCTGCTGTTTGTTTTGTGTATACCAAGGGCAAATTGTTGCTATGGTTTAGAATATAGGTCATTGTTGGAAAGCCGCATGTCAAACTCCTTTTAAAGAAATTGCATTATTTTTCATTTGTGTAGAACAGGACAAAAGGTACAGAAAATGACTTGATTGGCGAAATCAATACTCTATCTCATTTCTCTTTTTGTGTGATTCTTGTTGATGGTTTTTTTTACTTCTGTTTTGGTTTGGTTTGATTGATGTTTTTTGCTTGTTTGTTTGCTTTTCGTTTTAGTTTATATTGTAAGATAAAAACACGAACCAAATTGCAGTGTTTCGTCGAGAGCCAGCTGGATATCTCTTCGGACTGATATCACTGTCAGCAGAACTCGTAGGCATTGTTCATTATTGCAGACATACTCTTGTAACAATTGAAAACGGTTGAAATTTTCAGCAGAAAATGTCGTGCTAAATAGTATTATTCTGAATAGAGGCGGTAGAAAAGTTGAAGCCTTTTGAACGACTCAAAAAATATATTTCGTGATTATTTTCACAGCTCCAAAGGCGCAAGCTTTTATTAATGTTTATTTTTAGCGCACTTGGACACGCAAAGTTAATTCAAACACAGCTTCTAATTTGGATTCGAATAAAATAAGAAAAATCACACTATCGGTGATTTACAGATGCAGATGCGTGAAAAATAATAAACTGAGCTAACAATTATTTTTCATGCGGGAAATGATTTCATTAGAGATAAAGCAAAGAATTGGTTTGCCTTTGATAGATGTGTGGTGTTTGCAATCACCTGCTGAACATGGTCGTGATTATTTCTTGTGCGCTGGCAGGTAAGTCTGTTTGTTTCAGCAAAAAAAAAAAAAAAAAAAACGAAATTAATTGTGAAGCGCCGGTAAATTGTGAGCTAGAAGATACTTTTCTAGTTTCTTCAAACTACAAGTTATGGACTGTAATTTAAACACATGAGTTGTAGTCATTTCATGGTCTTTTGTTTTTGTTAGACTACTCGACTCGAGTGATTCAAAACTTTGATAAATAAATGGGATTTTTAATCTCTCATTATTTGAACTATTTCGGCCTAAGTGGTTCCTTTTTCGATTCCATTTTGACATAATGTCACTCTGAAAATAAAACGTTTTAATCAAATTCATGTTCTTGCATGATCACTAGTAAATGCAGCGAACAAGACAAACGTTCAACGTGTTTGAATTAACTCCGAAAAATGGAACATTCTTCTGCCGACGGAAACCAGAATTCATTTCGATTTCTTTTCTGTGTGGAAACGCCATTAAGATTTCAACGAAACCATGTCATATATCCAATAACCGTGGTTGCTTTTCTATCCATCACGGCATTTGTTGGTAATGTTTTCATCTTAATTGCTCTCAACAAGATATCTTCGATTCACCCGCCATCCAAACTTCTGTTCCGTTGCTTGGCTGTCACGGACATTCTCGTCGCTCTTGTTGCAGAGCCTCTTCATGCCGTTTACTTGTTTTCGATAAGAACAATGACAGAAGAAGGAAACATTGTCTGTTTATACGCAGCGACATTCTCGATCACCATCGCTACAACTTTGAGCGTTGTTTCGCTTTTCACATCAGCAGCCATCAGTTTGGATCGACTTATGGCTTTGGTGTTAGGACTCCGCTACAGACATGTTGTAACATTCAAACGAACCATTTCAGTGGTGATTGGCTTATGGGCACTTGGCATGATCTTGACCGCTGTGTCCTTTTGGGGATTTACTCTCAGCAAAAGTATGATCTTCATCGCTTTAGCAGTATTGGTCTTTTGTGTCACAGTGTCTGGTGTCGGTTACACCAAGATAGTCCTTATACTTCGCAATCGTGAAACTCAAATTGCGAGTCATTCACAAGCAGCATTCTCACCAAACATTTCGCGTTTAAGAAAAGTTGTTTGTAGTGCACTATGGGTACAGGTGATTTTAGAAGTTTGCTACGTCCCTTTTCTGGTTGTTACCACGCTATTTATTTTTAATGAGAGTGGGAGAACTCATCAATCTCTGTTTATCGCCTGGGAATTTACGGGAATTTTGATTTTCTTAAGCTCGTCGCTTAATCCATTTCTTTATTGTTATAAAATCCCGGAGGTGAGACAAGCTGTAAGGCGCACAATTCGACAGGTGTTTCGTTTATCAAACGAGGCTGATGCAGTGATAAATTCTACCAGATAGTAAGAATCTTGGATTGGTAAACTGTATTCTGTCTAGCTTAAAAATGAATATTTATCACGATGTGACAAAACCCACAACATTATTAAATCTACCAATATCGAATGTGTGGCTCACTATTCGAATTTGTAGTAACTCGTTTTGTTCGATCGAGTGGTTGCAATCTTTCTGCAAATATTCTAAGTGGCGGATCCAGAACTTGAGTAAAGGTGGAGGCCCGTTTTTTTGTCGCTTGCCCTGTCGGCTTTTCTTCCTTCTGCGATTCTTTTTCTTTTACCCAAAACATCCAAAACATGGGGGGGGGGGGAGGGGGGGACGGACGGGCCCCACCCCTAGATCCGCCTCTGTATTGCCATGACATCTAGATCGAAGTGAGTCAACCCGTGGGAATTATGTTGGTCAGCGGGATGCAACGCTTTCGCGTAAAATCGAGGAAGAAAGACCGGAGGTCAGTCAGTCAAAGATGACACCAAACCCCTGGATTTCGCGCAGCATCCAGAAAGAAGCGACAAGAACAGTATGCGTTCTCTTAAAGTGGAACACAATAAATTAATGCTCGTATTCATCCCTGTCCAAATGCAGCCAGCTGACGAAGGATCATTTTAAAACATTCCACATTTGGAAAACCATACGGGCGCCTGACACAGCGGGTAATCGAAGAAGTAATTCAGAAAACCATGTTTAATCAAAACTTATAACAGCAACGTTCGGAATGGGTAGCACAATGGACAATGGAACGTCATCATCAAAAATTAATTGGAGTCATTGAAAAAGGAAAGTTTCATTTATTTACCTATGAAAATGAAAACAAGGGTGTTGAAAAGCGCTATTTGCAAAAATTTGCTTTTTTTTATATATTGCTTATACCTAAGGAATCCTTTCAATTCCAGGAGCTACCAAAAAAGGAATCCCTTTTCAAAATATCAAAATACATCTTTCAGACGAATAGCGATGAAAAGAAAATCGGTAAAGAATACTGTTTTACGAAACGTCAAACCCTAAGTCCTAAATGAAAGAGAACGTTGACAGATAGAGCTGAAAATTGAGTGAAGATGTGGATCTTGGAGGTCAAAGGTCAAAGGTCGAATCCTCCTATGCCAGCACCTTTCTAAATAGACCATATTAAAAAAAAGTTAAACTTAGGGATTTTAATGGTTAAGCGCAAAGTTTATCTGCATTGATTCAAAGAAGTTAACAACTAGCAAAATGAGACAATATGCCACAAAATCAAACACATACTTAACATCTGTTGGCTGTACTTCTCTTTGAGGATTTAAAGAGCGCAAGAATGATTGACAGTGGAGATAAAAGTAGATTTTGATAAAGCTAGCGAGATATCGTTGCAAATTAATGATTAAGGATCAAACCCAAAATCTATTGAGGTGTCCATGGAGTTTCTCTTTCCAGCTCGTTGGTGTGTAGGCAGCAACCAAATTCCTAGTCGTCTTGCCTTCTCCTCCTCTGTTTTGGAGACGTTGAACAGCATCATAGCTTTTTCACTAATGACAGAAAACCTCCCTCGTGAAGCTTGGCCAAGCGAATTTGTAGTCAAGGCTGAAAGGGTTTAGTAAGAATACATACATTAGAAAATGTTCAATTAAGATCAATCGATCGACAACGGTTGTATCTTGCTTGTCCTATACCCGCGCGCTCACAAAAGCATCTACCGAGAGTAAATACTAGACGGCTTGTTAAAATGATTTTGATCAAAAGTCCTGGGACACGTAATGATAAATCAACTTGTAGAGAGGTCTTTCTAGACGAGATGTCATCCTCTGAAATCGTTTCGATATCTATCTAAGACAACTATTTTTTAACAAAATCTTGCAGAGCAATACAAGTAATATATTTCTATCCCGTCGAGAATCAAATTATAGCGTTAACTTTATCCTTGTTATCAAAAAACCCGAGAGGACTTTTTGGAAGAATTTAATTTTTCCTTATTTTTGTTTTTCCTCTATTTGTCACAGTCTGTGGATGATGATGATCACTATGATAATAATAATGATAATAGTAATAATAATATGATAATAATTAAAAATTGTATAGACCACACAAGTGAATAGTTATTTTCGTACAAACTTATTGGCTAGATCGGAAGTGAATAGCAAGGACTATTCACCTCCGAGCAGCCAAAGAAACAAAACCGCGCTTCGAGAGTTAAATTTTCGACCTTTTTTTGTTGTATTGAGAGAAATAAACTATTTTTTCGGCAAGTGTATCTGTATCTGTATTATTTACCTCCAGTGTCGGTTAAAGTGATTGATATTTTTCTTGCACTTTCGCGACCTGATAAATATCCACCATTATTCACCTCCACTTTGGTGAAAAATTGTTTATTAATGATAATGATAACAATAACAAAACACAATAGCACTGATAACTATGATGATGAAAACCAATACGGTGATGACAGTGATAATGATGAAACAACCGGCTAATTACCTCCAAAACGGTTTCTTATCTGCGGTCTCGGTGGATTCTGGAACTGCACTCGTACCCCTCCCGGTAATCTTAAGTTATTCAAAACTGCTGTTGTACGGAGCTGGTTTGTGCCAGGCATGGGTGTAGTGACGGAGGGAAAATGAGCATTCATGTGATATCTACTCCTTCTTTGCCAGTCTGCCCATATCTTATCTATAAAACCATGGTGCAGCATAAATTCAGGGGCAGCAGCCGCGTCGGATAAACACATGGTGCCTCCAATTGAGCAGTGTACAGTGTCATGAAGAATTACTCGCAGCGCAACCTCGAAGGAATTAAATTCCGAATGAGGAATCCTTAACACCTTTGCGACTGCAGCGGAATCAGGGGTATTGCCACTTAGATTAAACTGGCGACGGAGACAGCCACCCCCGGCTGATGGCACAACATTCCAAACTCCTCGCCTAAACGGACCACTTGTCACACACTGTTGAGGTGTTTGTTCTCCATTCCCACCAAAACCACTATTTCCTGAGAACCACAAATCAGACGCTCTACCGCGCCATGGAGAACGTGATACCTGGCTCCAGTCCCAGTAAGGTACTGTCACTGTACAGTCTACGCGTCGAAGAAGGTTCTCATATTGCAGTATGTACCATCTATGCCATGGTAAGAAAAAATCTTCCTGGTGAATCCCATCATCGAATAATGTTCTATGTCGGGTTATTATTCTGTCATATTCTGGTTTGTATCTGGGGTCTGTTGACACAGTGCGAACAATTCTGACGTATTTTTCACGGTCTGCTCTTGACATGGCTGTAAATTCCCGTCTCACACGAGTGCACTGGATAAAGCGACCACGTGAACACCTACACCGCTGGCCACATCTATCGGTTACTATGCTCCTTCCCACACAACCTGTGAGGAAACCATGGAAACATAATTATCAGATCTCTAGACAGCTAAAAAAACAAACATTACTTTGATTTGAGAAAGCTAAAAAACTTCCTTCCAGTTAAGATGATACAGCTTTCTTCAGAGGCACAAACATTCTTGCTCTTATATCTTAAGTTGCTTTCTTAAGTAACATTGACATCCTGAAGATAGCTGTCAAGAATTGAAAATAGTGAAACTGAAGAAAGAGGATTTCCTCAACTGTCTCAACAAAAGTTAAGAAAAATGTTGCCATGCTCCTTATTCTTATTACCACTTACGCGTTGATTTATGTAGTTATATAGTTGTTATAGAAAATGTTTTCTTTAATAGTGGTTTTATTTAACCGTTTGTCTCACGATGTAAGAGTCAGGCTTATCAATTGTATCGTCACGTTTTTGATAGATTATTTTTCATTTTCGTGATCATAATGCTTCCAAAAAAAATCTGCGTTATTCGGAATTACTTCGGAATTTTATGGTCACAAGGAAAGTGAACATTCAGAAACTACAAACTGTCAGGTCCATTCGAGTTGCAGATTTTTCTTTAAATTTAGATGTCTTTAATTACGTATTCTGTTTTCACAAAAAAAGCACTCAGTTAAAATTAGTATACCAGGGCATCTCTTTGAGTTGCATCTCCTTCTTTGAGTGTTTGATCCTCGGCAGTTGTTGCCACCATTTCTTGGAGCGGGGTTGGTGCATGTTCTGGTCCTGATTTGTGTTCCTCTACCACAGCTTCGAGAGCATGTGCTCCATGGCCGCCATGCTGACCACCTACCATGAACAACTGCAAAGGGATTTGTAGAGCCCATGAAAAATGCGAGATGTTTTGCTCACTGGGGTGGAGGGCACAAACATGTGTCACAAATGTGTCACTAGGAAATAGTTATATTGCGTTGGAAAATCAATACGGAAGTCAGCAAAAAAACCTTCAACATAGTGAATATTCTTCCCCCACCGTCAAATGATATGCAAATTAAACGACCCGTGGTTAGACTCTGGTTTTTTATTTCCTAAGATTTTTGGTCAAATTCCTAAATAATAATTTTATATACCAACGATACCAAATAACGAAAAATAGGAAGGATAGATGTATTTGACTGCGCAGTTCCCCGTTGGTTTTACTATGCACCATTTTTTCCCGACTACTTTTGAAACATTTAAATAACTTTCAAAAAATTCTGCGTTATTGACTTCGGAATTACTTCAGAATTTTATAGTTACAAGGAAACTGGACTTTCAGAAAGTACAAACTGTCAGGTTCATTCGAGTTGCAGATTTTTCTTTAAATTTAGGTGTCTTTTATTACGTATTCTGTAGTCATAAAAAAGCCGCTCATTTTAAATTAGTATACCGGGGCATCTCTTTGAGTTGCATCTCCTTCTTTGAGTGTTTGATCCTCGGCAGTTATTGCCACCATTTCTTGGAGCGGGGTTGGTACATGTTCTGGTCCTGATTTGTGATCCTCTGCCACAGCTTCGAGAGCATGTGCTCCATGGCCGCCATGCTGACCACCTACCATGAACAACTGCAAAGGGATTTGTAGAACCCATGAAAAAGGAGAGATGTTTTGGTCATTGGGGTGGAGGGCACAAACATCCAAAGTTCCCCTTCCCCATACCCCTCCCCCCGCCCAGCAGCACACACCTGTCTGTGCCTAACCTGCATGTAGCTTGTCACCAAAACTCGTCTTTTTAAGCCGAAATGTGAAAATGATGCGTGAAAATGAATCATACTCAATGAACGCTCGATTTAAAATTAGATGCTCATCTAATCTTTACATAGAGCCTTCAACCTTCTGAGGTAAAGAAGTAGGATAAAAGGGGCATGGTACTTGTAATTTACAGTTCAGATATATGATTTTAGAAACGCTCTATCAGTTAAGCACGAATGAACTTTGGAGCGAAATCAATATATAAAAAAATCCCTGCGCAATCTTGCAAAAATAAATCCGATCGTTACGTTATTAGAATTCTTAATAAGATAACTGATATACCAATGCTGACAGGTAAAGAATAGCGAAGCACCTACCTCTACTATAGCAGCGGTTGCTGTTGCAAAACTGCGTCTGTGAGTTGGATCCAGAACACCTTGCATCGCCATTGGCTGGTAGAGGATTGGTACAGCTGCGTCGACGAGTTCGAGTTCCACCATTACAACTGGCGCTACATGAGCTCCAACGAGACCAGCTCGCCCATTTTCCATTTACTAACGAGGAACAAGAAAAAAAAATGAGATGTGTTTGATTTAAAGAATCTTACACTGACGAAATCAAGACACAAGCTAACTGAAATCGGAATAAGGCACATCAACATTAAGAAAGAGAGGGAGAATGACGTTTTTTCTTCAATTCTGAGGAAGATAGGGAAAGACAGTAAAAATTTGAGAAATATATTTATCGTATCCTTGGGAAACAATTGTCGAAACAAGTTTAGTCAGCGGTTATAGCTTGATTCTCCATTTAATATCGATTTACTAAGTATCTTACCTGGGGATGAACTTTGAACCCTGTACACGCTGCCAGATCCCATCCATCCCAGTCCTCTGTAACAGTACAAGCCACGGCCATATTTGCCATAATCTCTTTCAGCGCTTGGACCCCAGCGACATTCTGCGAAATCCTGAATAGAAAATATCCGATGTCCTCGGGCGGCAGCCGCAGAGGCACATGATTGTATGATATGGTTACTGTCAGACCACCTCCTTGCAGGTTTAACTCTTAAAAACAGAATGGGGAATATCCTTTGACTTTGGTAGTTCACACTATCTTGGTAACATCCTAATGACGTGACTGAAACCGAACCTGAAAAATAACAGAAAAACAACGTAACATTTTATTGAGATAAATGCAACGTTTGTGCTACAAACTAACTTGTACAAAGGTAGAGATTCAGTACTCACGCATTTTCTCCGACGATCACAATTTATGACAATCAAGTTAGCCAGGTCACCACTGCAAAATCACTTGGAGTAACCATCGATAATACACTCGATTGGTGCAGTCACATCGATAAACTAACAAAGAAAGTCGCCTCGGGCATTGGGGCTATAAAACGAATAAGGCACCTTGTCGCTCTAGCGACTTTGCTTCTACTATATCAAGCTCTGATCACAGCCACATTTTGACTATTGTAATATTGTTTGGGGAAACTGCAGGATAACTTTGCAGAACAAGGTACAGAAACTACAAAACAGAACAGCCCGTGTTTTGACTTATTCAAATCATGATGCCGATGCTGGTCACTTGTTTGAGCTTCTAAGATGGAAAAACCTAGCTTCCCAGCAGCAAATACTAAGATCCATAATGGTCTATACGTCTCTGCACGGTTCAGCTCCAGATTATTTATGCTCTAAATTTGAAAGGCGAGAAACTGCGTATAACCTAAAACTGTTACAAAAATAGCTTAAGCTATAGCGGCGCCACTCTTTGGAACAGACTTCCTCGTGACATAAGACAAGCAGAGTCCCTTGGGTTATTTAAGCGTTTAATAAAAGAAGTACGTTCAAGCACGGCATTCGTGGAAAGCAGCTTTAGTTAGGTTTGTGTTTAAGTATAGTTTTTATCGTATCTTATCCATTTAATGCATGTTTATATATTTGAATGTTTTTATGGCTGATTAATTGTCCGTAGGTAAATAAAGATTATCTATCTATTTATGAAACCCTTTACTTCAAGCGGCGAAAGAGCACAAATCCAACGAATGTAAGCGGCCTAAAAAAGTGTCCCTTTCAGTGAATTTAAGACAAAGAAAATGTTTACAGCAGCAGCAAACGATTTAATTCTAGCCGATCATCTTTTATTACTTGAAGAACTACTGTAAAAAAAATAGTAAACATATATTTGGCTCACATTAGTGTAGATATTTTCACTGTTGTTCACAAACGGTTGAAAACAGATCGCAATAAATTCAGCTTTTGCTGACTGTTGTTAACGTCATACTTAAATTCTCTGAAGGAAAACAACAGCTAAAGGCGGTAAGCGAAGTTTCTAATTCAAAGAGGGAAAGAGACTGTTTTTATGTAAGAATTGTAAGAGACACAAAATGTTAGACTCATTGGCGTTTCAATACAATGCTTCAGTGGCGATCTCGTAATAATCTCTGCAAAAATCAAACCCACAGCCCATTAGATAGTTTTAACATTTATTAAGCCCGGTGTGAGCAAAATATTGAAAATTTAATTGCAAAAGACCAAAGCTGTGATTCAAGAAGAAAACAGGAAGATTTCACTCTTCAGCTCTAATTGAATCAGCTTAGTGGATATTAGTCTTCAGGACGTAGGAATTCGCCCCATTTAGTTTGTTGGTCTTCATATTAGGAAAAAGAAAGTGGAAGACTTTAAAAAAGTAAGCAAAGCAATGATGTATAGCTTTCTAAGCTAACTTTTGCTAATAAGGAACGTATCTAACCACAGGCTGCAACCTCAAAAGTAGAATTCTTAAAATGGCATGGAATATCATAAATAAAAAAAAAATAGTGTTCGGATTTCGTTTCCATTATGTTAAAATAACTCTTCGTCAATGTAGACTGAATTTCGGTCACGTCAGTGTCACAAAGACGAAGTATTTGACGTTAATATTTGCCTTTACTAGTCATCGCAACTGTCATTTTTTCCAGATTTTTCTAACTTTCATTTATATTTGGTATTTTGCAGTATGAGATAAACTCACCGTGTCTCAGTGGTGGAGTAATTCGAATAAGTTAAATTTGAATTTAGCCTGAATTCGCCCGAGGATGCACCAAAAATGTTTGATTGCCGAGATAAAAAATTGAGGCCATTCAGACTTACGCATGATGTTCTTGTGAGACGCCTTAATGACTCGAGTAAGCTATAGTGCATGTCCCATTTTTTTTTAATGTGGCAACACGATTGTGATATCGATATTCCAATACTGGCATACTTTTTCTTAAAAAAAAGCTAATTTTATTTTGAAAATATTTATGTGTCACTAAGAAATAGTTATATTGCGTCGGAAAATCAATACGGAAGTCAGCAAAAAAACCTTCAACATATTTGATATTCTTCCCTCACTGTCAAATGATATGCAAATTAAACGACCCGTAGTTAGACTAAGATTTTTCATCAAATTCCTAAATAATAATTTATGTACCAACGATACCAAATAACGAGAAATAGGAAGGAGAGTTAAATTTGACTGCGCAGTTTCCCGTTGGTTTTATTATGCATCGTTTTTTTTCCAACTTCTATTGAAACATTCAAATAACTGTCACGCACAACATACAGGGTGAAGAAAAATTATAATATAATCGGGCGTCATTCCACAATACAAGATTGGAAAATCATTCAGCGCATTGGAATATCCGTTTATGACATTAAATAAACACTGTATGTTTTAATTAACATTGGCCTTTTTAACTAGTAAAATATCATTATCCGATGACTAATTTTTGGATCCTCATCGTTAATTAATTGAATTGAAGAAGCGACACGAATCGATTTTATTATGGACCTAAACCTTACCTTTGGATTTTGAGAAATCCTAGCCTAGTTCATAATTTAGGTTTTTTTTATTTTTTCCTCATCTTTTTGCGATTTGCTTTTCTTCTTTAAGCAACTGATATCGTGTTGAGAAGTGTTAGTTACCTTGTCTCTTCGAATGAACGTTTCGGCAGTTTACGAGAAGAACCAGGAAGATGTATAACTTTCTCCAGGCTGTCTCATGAGCCATTTTGTGGTCACTGCACCATAAAAAAAAAAAAAAAAAATTAATAATAATTAGATTACTTCGAAGTTGCAGATTCTTAACCCCTTATTGCTTCAAATCACTAACAATTCTGCTTTCAAATGCTTTTTCTTTAGTAAAGCTACAATACTTTCACGACTCGATTCTAGAAATTAGAAATAAACAATTATTTACATTCTGCGGGAGAAAACCGGTTACTTTAGACGAATTTATCTTAATAAACCGTAAAAAGGTTGTCCTGAGTAGAAATCTGAACGTTGCCGGTTAGATTTTGTCATAATGTAAAGGTGTATCACAAACAATTTTAGCAACCCAATTAGAGCTAAAACTTCCTAATTTCTAGAGCAATGAAATTAATACCTTTTACTCGTATTTCTAAGACAAAGCCATCTTTTAACATTATAAAGAAAATATTATAATAACGAATGAACTCTTACCTGTACAAGGTTTAGATGAGAGAGCCTTTTCAACACACGAGAAATGCTGAGATGTGCAGGCACCTCTTCATTACTTATGTCGGTTAAAATACAGCTTAAGTCATGGATCAATTAATAATCGAACGATAGACCGCGAACTAGGGGAGGATACCACGTCCTTTATAGGGCAATTGTTTCGGTAGCTTTTAAGTACGTGCTTCATTTTTGACGCAAAGAGGCATTGATTTCTATGACCGCAAAAACGTTCACGGCGAGGTATTGTGCTCTCGACCGGACTGGTGGTCATATCGGATATTGATTAACCTTGGCTGAGGTTGAGAGGGCTCGTCAAATTGAAGCTATTTTTTAACTTTATTTAAGGAATTGACCAAAGGGCTGTAGGAAGCACGACGGACTCCCTTCCACCAAGCTAAGCTGGGCGATATTTCCTCTTATGATTTGCTATATTGCTCTTCAGACCGCATAGAGCGTATGTTCGCATTTTCCCGTTTTATTTTTGGACCAAGTTAAAAAATTGAACAAGGAAATCTTTGCGAGAGGGTTATTTGGTTTGCCACTGCGTAATTTAGAGTACGAAATACGTGAGGTCTACATCTAGAAAATTTAGAGGAGAGAGTTTTTGTAATAGGTTTTGAGCGTTTTTGTAGGATGGGCGACGTTTACAAAATACAAATTGCATTGTAAGTTACTGATCTTAAGGAAGATCAACGACTATTGGACTTTGGTATGTTATGCGCTTGAATAACTTTACAGTAAAAGCATTCCGTGCATTTGAAGGCAAATATACCCTATTTGAATGAATGGAATGCTAGTATGAATTCATTTAAGGTTGCCTTATCAATGAATGAAAGATAGCAAGCACCAGGCTTCGAAAATAAACGAATTTATGATGAAGATAACGAAAATCATTTTTTTAAAGGAATTAAATTAGCGAATTTATGGTTAAAAATGATTTGCGAAAGTCACAGGAGCAAATGTATTAAAGTCAGCATATTTAACTTAACAGTTTAAAATGGAAGTCAAAAAATAAACTGAAGCATTTTAAAATTATATTCCTTGTTAGAATTCTATTGACATTTCATCTGCCATTTTCAGTTGCTGTTTGTTTTGTGTATACCAAGGGCAAATTGTTGCTATGGTTTAGAATATAGGTCATTGCTCGGTAGATCAGAAACATAATGGCATCAGTGCGATAATAATATCAGTCTTGATCTTCCTTGTTGCATTTTCCCGAAGTAGTATGAGAGGAATTGAATCTTCCCATCCTTGACACAATTCGATCTCCTTAGCATTCCGACATACATTTAAATTGTTTGAAGTCGTGTCGCGGTTGGAAACTTCTCCCGAAAGCCGGGCGTGGGAATAACAGCGAAATTGCTATCCTTTTTATATCAACTATAGTTGAAATCCTGACAGTCAGTGACAATCATAAGGGATATCCCTTTAGTAAAATTTTTGCCAGCGGTTCTTAAGATTGCAAACTCGAGGGGAATTTAGAGTGGTTATTTTTGGAGCTCAATTAAGTTGATACGATAACTTTACTACCCAATACATGTTGGATGGAAAAACAAATAACTTAATATATATATATATAAAACAGACGAGAAAATTTTGTACTTACTCGCGTTGCGGAGTCAAAATTTTAGTCCATATTAGCGATTAATTCCAAACAACCTAATTCTTAAAATAGCAGCGACCGAATAATACTCACTACATATTGATGGTTAATAAGCAAACATTAGTTAAACAATTTTCTCTATTGGTACAGAGAAAATATCGGTGAAATGCATTCCGAGGGGGGATCCTCTGAAGACAGAAATGAGCGTGGAAATGCAGGAATGTTCGACTGTATGCATTTTTATTCTACGCAATTAATTGAAGTGATTTTTCTTTTTCTTTCTTCGTTTCTTCCGCTTATCTACATTTTTGTTGCTGTTTTTTTCCTTAGTTTTTATCTCTGGTTTCGATGCTGTTTTTGTGTACCACGCAAAACAGGCTCTGACAAAATTTTATCGATGTAGATATCTGCTCATGTATATTCATTCAGTTTTGTTCGGTCATTAGCTTGCAGACATGGAAGTACCGCTTATAACAATTGTGGTGAAAAATGTAAGTGTCACTTCGGCAGTTTGATCAACTGCATCCGAATAAGGAAAGAATTCACAGCCATGTCATTGGAAGAACGTAGGCGCTATATAAGCGCTATAAAAAGAGCTTCAACTGACCAGCGATTTAGAAGAGATTACGAAAACCTGATCAATATGCATCAAAGGCTTTTTTTCGAGTTAATCCATGAGGCACAGCAGTTTCTTCCTTGGCATCGCTGGTTCATACTCCAATACAAAAATCTTCTTCGGAGGGTCGATTGTAAGGTTACTGTTGCCTTCTGGGATTGGAGTCTTGATTCCAACCCATGGGACGCATCAAACGAGCAGGAACTTTGGCACAGTGGTGACTCTGGGTTTGGTGGGAATGGCCGGAGAGGCTGTGTGCAGGATGGACCTTTCAGACAGGGTGTTTGGTCTGCCGTGACACCTACTGGACAGAAGTGCTTAAACCGCGAATTTAGGGGTATTCCTCCCGACGCAGCCGCAGTGCGAGAAGTTATTCTTCAGAATAATTTCGTGAACTTTGAAAGAGAACTCAGGGTTAACCTCCACGACCAAGTACATTGTCTGATTGGAGGTACCATGTGCTCAATTGAGTCCGCATCTGCTCCGGAGTTCTTCCTTCATCACGGTTTCATCGATAAAATCTGGGATGACAGGCAAAAGAGGACCAGGAACTACGCATGGCGACAAGAATCGCTGATGGGTAGCGGAGGAGTCCAAGCCACAGCGGTGACCAACTCTCTCTCAACAACCAGGAGGCGTACGAGTTGAGTATGAGGCGTCCCAGAGGGAAAACAGAATAATGAGTCGACTAAAAGGTAAGACCTTGCAGATTACAAGGCTGGTCAGAAGCCAGTTATTAATTATTAGCATTACTTAGTCCCCCTGCCTTCAGCTCTCCATTCTTTGATTGGGTTTTCAAGCCATCAAATATTTCGAGTAGTTCCAAACACATTTTACCACAATCGACGTCATCTGAGATCTACAACTGAACAAACACATGGCAACATAGATTCTATTCGTTTAATGATTATTGATGTGTCACGGTGTGCACTGAATCATAGATGCATTTTTAAGGAAGTGACATACAAATTTTCTTTATTTTTAGGCAAGAGTATCGAGAAATTGCATAACACAAAACGCAAGTCGTTTACTAACCTCCTGGGAGCGTCGCTCCGTCTGTTCCAAGTGAGCGCAGAAGAAGCCAAAAAGGCAAGGGAAGACGAGAAGATACTTCAGCCTGTGAATGCTGGTTAGGAAGAAGAGGTGGTAACGGCCCGATCAAAGAAACATCGTACTTAGAACACAACTTTAACGGGATATCAACTGTGATTTAAATGCTTCTGTTAGTGCTCATTACGTACATCTTGTGTTTTTGATACTACATTTTACGTATGCTTAGCGAGGTCTTTGTTTAGTGAAGCGCAAAATCTGCAGACTTTGGTGAACAAGCCCAAGGAAATAACAAACAAACATGAAGATGAACAAAACAACAAACATATAGACAAAAGGTGAAAGTGAAATGTGATCATCGCAGTAAATTTTCCAATTTAAGCAATTGGAAAGAAGAAGCCTGAAAAAAATCAGGGCTGTTGGTTTCAGGCTTCTTCTTTCCAATTGCTTAAATTGGAAAATTTACTGCGATGATCACATTTCACTTTCATCTACAACCGCAGTACAAATATGAATTATTTCATATAAAACTTCAATCAGGGCAATCAATCAATCATTATTTCATATAAAACTTCAATCAGGGCTGTTGTTTTCAGGCTTCTTCTTTCCAATTGCTTAAATTGGAAAATTTACTGCGATGATCACATTTCACTTTCATCTACAACCGCAGTACAAATATGAATTATTTCATATAAAACTTCAAAACATATAGACACTAGCTTTCGGCTTTCTAGTGGATATTGCTGTGGAGTCGTTTTCTTTTTTTTTCGTTTTCTTTATACAAGTAATAAAAACTTTGCTCGTACAACAAACGAGGGCTCAAAAACCAACAACCGCCGTTTATTCAGTACCCAAAAAAAAAGATGCCGCGGTTTTGTTCATTATCATACCAATGGTTTAAATGCCACGCGTACAGTCAAATAAAAACTATTGTAGATGAGCTGTATTAAAGAGCATCATGTTTAGGTAATTTGAGTCGTTCCAACTTTAATTTTTTCAGATTTTATTACTCAACTATACCTTGATTTTTTCTTTGATTTTTGTTTGCTTTTCTATTTTTATTAGAAATTATATTCTATGTCGAATGATTATGAACTCCGGTTGCCATATTGGATTCCTGATCAATTCCTAATTTTAATTCAATCATATAAGTAAGGAAAGTGAAAACCAAACGTGCCTCCGTGTTCTTTTCAGTTTGCTTCTTTTCCCGTTTTTGCTTTTGCTTTGGCTTTACTTTTTCCCTACATTTGATTTCGAGTATCGTAAAAAATAAACCCGCCGTCTGGGTATATGTTTAACGGAAGTTCATGGCCGTATTTGGGCAACAAAGGTAAATTTCAGTGCTCTATAATATTATGATTATTCGATGTATTAGGGTTCCAGGATTCCGTGGATGGTGTAAGAAGTGTTAAAACATGACCTACTGTGTATTTGATCAACCATATGTTGCATTGGTTACTAATAACTGGATCATAACTATAAGTGACTTAGCTGAATTTGTAGATGTTAAAGTGCAATTCATTTTTGAAGTTATGAAAGTAATTAGTGTTTCAAATAAAAAACTTTGTCGTTAAGAGGTTTCAGATTTTGAAAAACATTTCTCCTCTAATGTGAGTACAAGTAGTAACACGCAACTGACTCCTCTCTAGTGATTGGCAGCCAGTGGAAAAAAAAAATGAATTTATGTTTTTAGAGAGAATTTCGCGAATGGCTGGATGTGTTTATCGTTTTTTATGGCACCATGAATTCGCCTCAAAGTAATGTACAAGTTAAGAGCAGCGCTGAGTCCCAAATGGAAAATTACGCGATTTTCCGTCGAAGTTTCCTTTCTCAGGCCACCAAATTTTGATGATTTCACGATGTTATTTTGTAAAGGATGGTTAAGAAACGCACGTGCAAAGCTTTTGCTCTGCCTATTAGATGTTTTGTTTTGCCACGTCCACGTTGCCGCCACCCTTGTGGTTTGCTAATTTAGGTCCCTAACGTCTTGATGATGTGCGAAGGCAGGAAGCCTTCTTCAGTGTGATTAAGACCAGAAGTCTCTTTGCAATTTTAATGAATTCAATATTAGGGCTTTTTAGTGGCACTGTGTAGTTGCAATGTAAACAGGCTTCTATTTTGGAAACTTTAAAGTTTGGTTAATTAGATGTAAAAGAAAAAAAAATCAATAAAAAACAAAGGAGGATGTCCTCCGTTAATTTGGGATAAAATATGTTGGATGGAAACGAAAAAGAACCCTTTTACAACGCCCTACGGTACATAACGTTTTCGTGGAAACCGATTTTTATCAGCTGAGTGATATTGAAGAAATGTAACATGGTTTCCGTGTTTACATAGCCTGATGTAAACACGCGGAGGTTGGGAGAACACGAGATAAGCGTAGGAAACCACAACGCGAAGCGGAGTGGTTTCCAGCTTATCGAGTGTTTTCCAAACCTCCCAAGTGTTTACATCAGGCTATGTAAACACGGAAACCATTTTACATTTCTTTTATAAAATAACTAATGAAAGAGGAATGACGTTTACATACGCTCATGTAAAATGGTTTTATGGCCAATCAGAGCGCGCGCGCTATTTGAATTATTTTATAATTGACTTGGCAACTTTGACTTTGTGTAATGTGCATTTTGTTCAAAATATGCATTCCAAAGTATGAATTTCGGATCGATGCTAGCTTTCTCTACTTCAGAATTGCCGATTTTGTTTACTTAAGTTTTTTTCCCAAATTGTCATTTAACTTTTGTTCCTTTATTTCCTAACAAAAAAGAGAGAGCAATGTCGTGCTACCAAACTTTAAAAGAACATGCTAACAATATTTTTTTTTTGCAGCAGGTGCTTTATCAAACAAAAGCATCACTGACGTACTGTCATTAATCTAATTCTAATCACGTTTTCCGATGATGATGTCAGAGCTAAACGAGTTTCGCATTGCTTACAATTTTGGCCTCAAGGATATTGAGGATGCAACCCATTCGATTTAGAATTTTGAATTTATGCATGAACACGGCGAGGCCATACAAACTCTGTTCCGTTGATCAGAAAAAGCTTTTAACCTTAAATCATCAATAAAATTCTCTATCCCTTTATATCGAATGACAGTTGATTCTTTCTTTTGCTGTCACGATAATGAACGCAACGAAATTAATATTCCTTACCAGTTTCCACATCTCTGTTCAAAATAAAAGCTCCAAAAAAACAAAAACAACAACAACATCAACAATAACTGAGCATTTTTGCTGATCAAGTGGATTATATGAGAATTTAAGGTAAAACTTTTTTAAAGTTCTTTTCATATGCATCCGTTCGTTGCAGATGTTTATCAAAGTAGTGTAAAAATACTCTGACTCTAAAGCTCCTTTTAAAAGGGAAACAACCGACTTACTATGCTCTTAACTGCTACTCTTATTTCCTTAATCTTCCAACAGTAAAGAAAGGGGTTTAAAGATGAATTGAGAAACATTAAAGTTATCCCTATTCCCCACGCGGCGTCGAGCGCCGATGTTAGCCCTTTGTAGGAAATTAACCCAATAGTTACGATGAGCGGCAAGTAGCAAATAGTCAGTGTCAACTGAATCCAAAGCGCACTAGAAACTGTTTTCTTGTACCGTGCATTATTCAAAGCCACGCTGTCTGTACAAAGAGTTCCGTGATTATTAATTCCCCCATTTATTTGCACGTGTCGCTGATGTTGACGAATTTTCCAAATGATTTTGGCGTAGCAAAAAGAAGATATTGCAAGATTGCCAAAACACATTGCAGCTCCTACAAGCATCTCAGCTTTGTTGTAGTCCAACATTGGATATGAGGAAGACACAGACCCGATGGATACCACCCACAGAAATAAAAGAACAAGTGAAGTTCGTTTAAAGGTTACGACCTGTCTGTAACGTAAACCTAAGTTAAGAGCTAGAAGTCTGTCTATGCTTATCGCAGTTGAAGTTAATAATGACACCAAGCACAAAGTGTTTGTGGTGATATTATTAAAGGTTGCTGAGTAAAGGCAAAGATCTCCTCGCCAATCTTGATGTTTAGTCAAAAGTGACACCATATATAGGATAAACAGAGGCTGTGAAATACAACTAATAAGCAGATCAGTTAAGGCCAAACATAGAAACAGAAGCTTCGAGGGCGGATGAAGCGCCGATTCTTTGTGAAGGGCATATAAGATCAACGTATTTCCCAGCGATGTAATAATGGACAGCAAAGCATTGACAATCAAAAAGACAATTATGCGAAATATTTGTAAATCATTAGAAGCAGCGATACAAACTTTAGCTCGAAGGCTGAGGGTATTTTCAATGCTGTTATTCTGAGCCATGTTTGAATCAGTTCTGTAGAACGTGATGCTCTAGAAAAACAGCTTCTTTGTATTTATATATACATTGACAGCAGAAGACAAATATACACTATTTGAATGAATGCGATGCTAACATATGTTCATCTAAGATTGCTTTATCGATAAATGACAGAGAGCAGGCGCCAATGAAAACAGGCCTCTATTTTGGAAGCTTTTAAGTTTGGCTGATTAGGTTAAAAAAAATTAACATAGAACAAAAGGAGGATCACCTCTGTTAAGCTGAAATGAAATACGAAAAAGAACCTTTTTAAAACGCCCTACGGTACATTTCATTTTCGTTGAAATCGATTTTTTTTCTCAGCTGAGTGACATTTGATTCTTGCAACTTTAACTTCGTGTAATGTGCATTTTGTTCAAAATATACGTGCCAAAGTATAAATTTCGCATTGATGCTAGCTTTTTATACATCAGAATTGCCATTTTTTGTTTAGTTTAGATTTAATTTTTTCATAAATTGTCATTTAATTTTTTTCGTTTATTGCCAAACATAAAAGAGAGAACAATCTCGTGCTAACAAACAAATATTACATCTTTCTCATAAGTAGAATAATAACATAAATTTTTAAAATCTATTTATGTAGTTGTTTAGCTCATGGGAAAGAAGGTCAAAGGTTTTTTTGTTGTTGTTAGTGTAATTATTTTTGTTATTACTGTCGTTGTGTTTTCGCATATTGGCCCTCAGCAGCGTATTTGCTCAGTTTGTAGTAGCGCCGAACAAGAATCTGGGAGGTAGGGCCACCAATCCTGTTCAAGCCTGAATCATTTCAGTCTCCTTTATCAAGTAAAATGTGTTGAAAAAAACTTCCACTCTCGTCTTCGGATGCAGGCAATAGATGGTGAAGTTATCACACCGTAAGCGTTAAAACAAAATTATTACTTTCGAAAAAGAAAATGCAAAACAATATATTTTTTCAGCCGGTGCTTTATCAAACAAAAATATTATTAACGCACTGTTATTAACCTAATTCTAATCACGTTTACCGATGATGATGTCAGAGCTAAACGAGTTTCGCATGGCTTACACATTCGGCCTCAAGGATATTAACGATGTAACCCGTTCAAACTAGAATTTAAAATTACGCGTGAACACGGCAAGGCCATACAAACTCTTTCCCACTGATCATAAAAACCTTTTAACCTTAAATCATCAATTACAATTTCTATGGTCATTGATTCTTTCGTTTGCTGTCACGATAATGAACGCAACGAAATTAATATTCCCTACCAGTCTCCACGTCTCGGTTCAAAAGATAACTAAGCATTATTACTGATCGAGTGGATTATGGGAATTTAAAAGGAGATCTTTATCAATTTAATGTGCATCTGTTCGTTGTAGATGTTTATTAAAGAAATGTAAAAATACTCTAACTATAAAGCTCCTTTTAAAAAGGAAACAACCGACTTACTATGCCCTTAACTGCTGCTCTTATCTCGTTAATCTTCCAACAATAAAGAAAGGGGTTTAAAGATGAATTGAGAAACACCAAGGTTATCGCTATTCCCCACGCGGCGTCGAGCACCGATGTCGGCCCTTTGTAGGAAACTAAGCCAACAGTTACGATGAGCGGCAAGTAGCAAATAGTCAGTGTCAGCTGAATCCAAAGCACACTAGAAACTGTTTTCTTGTACCGTGCATTATTCAAAGCCACGCTGTCTGTACAAAGAGTTCCGTGATTATTAATTCCCCCATTTATTTGCACGCGTCGCTGATGTTGACGAATTTTCCAAACGATTTTAGCGTAGCAAAAAGAAGATATTGCAAGACTGCTAACACACATTGCAGCTCCTACAAACATCTCAGCTTTGTTGTAGTCCAACATCGGATATGAGGATGACACAGACCCGATGGATACCACCCACAGAAATAAAAGAACAAGTGAAGTTCGTTTAAAGGTTACGACCTGTCTGTAACGTAAACCTAAGTTAAGAGCTAGAAGTCTGTCTATGCTTATCGCAGTTGAAGTTAATAATGACACCAAGCACAAAGTGTTTGTGGTGATATTATTAAAGGTTGCTGAGTAAAGGCAAAGATCTCCTCGCCAATCTTGATGTTTAGTCAAAAGTGACACCAAATATAGGATATACAGAGGCTGTGAAATACAACCATTAAGCAGATCAGTTAAGGCCAAACATCGAAACAGAAGCTTCGAGGGCGGATGAAGCGCCGATTCTTTGTGAAGAGCAAACAAGATTAATGTGTTTCCCAGAGATGCTATAATGGACAGCAAAGCGTTCATAACCAAAAGGACTATGGTGTAAGATATTTGCAAATTATTGGAAACAGCGATACAAATTTCAGCTAGCAGGCTGCGGGGATCTTCATCGCTAATATTTTGAGCCATTGAATCAGTTCAGTAGAACGTGATGCTGTAGAAAAACAGTTTCTTTGTACTTATATACACATTGACAGCAGAAGGCAAATATACCCTATTTGAATGAATGCAATGCTAGTATGAATTCATTTAAGGTTGCCTTATCGATGAATGAAAGATAGCAAGCGCCAGGCTTCGAAACTAAACGAATTTATGATGAAGATAACGAAAATCATTTTTTTAAAGGAATTAAATTAGCGAATTTATGGTTAAAAATGATTTGCGAAAGTCACAGATATAGCATGATTATGATTTAAAAGTTATTAAGTGATGTTTTCATTCGTTGGGCGAAAACGTTGTTTGAACACTTTCTCATTCAGCTTAGAATAATTAACTACGATTCTTAACTTCTGATCATAAATTATCGGTAAAACCGGAAGAGAGGAACGAAAAAGAACGTGAAAAATACAAACGAAACATTTATTATGATCGGCTGAAATAAGGTCAAAGACGAAGCAAAAACACTAAGAATCATTGAATTCAAACGAAAAATACTCAGCAAATAACGAGTGAAAATCGAGAGGATATATTGTCTCGATAATTTCTCTCGGTGAAAATGATTGAATGGAGCAAATGTATGAAAGTCAGCACATTTAACTTAACAGTTTAAAATGGAAATCAAAAAATAAACCGAAGCATTTTAAAATTATATTCCGAGTTAGGATTCTATTGGCATTTCATCTGCCATTTTCAGTTGCTGTTTGTTTTGTGTATACCAAGGGCAAATTGTTGCTATGGTTTAGAATATAGGTCATTGTTGGAAGCCGTATGTCAAACTCCTTTTAAAGAAATTGGATTATTTTTCATTTGTGTAGAACAGGAGAAAAGGTACAGAAAATGACTTGATTGGCGAAATCAATACTCTAACTCATTTCTCTTTTTGTGTGATTCTTGTTAATGGTTTTTTTTTACTTCTGTTTTGGTTTGGTTTGATTGATGTTTTTTGCTTGTTTGTTTGCTTTTCGTTTTAGTTTGTATTGCAAGATAAAAACCCAAACCAAATTGCAGTTGTTCGTCGAGAGCCAGCTGGATATCTCTTCGGACTGATATCACTGTCGGCAGAACTCGTAGGCATTGTCCATTATTGCAGACATACTCTTGTAACAATTGAAAACGGTTGAAATTTTCAGCAGAAAATGTCGTGCTAAATAGTATTATTCTGAATAGAGGCGATAGAAAAGTTGAAGCCTTTTGAACGACTCAAAAAATATATTTCGCGATTATTTTCACAGCTCCCAATGCGCAAGCTTTTATTAATGTTTATTTTTAGCGCACTTGGACACGCAAAGTTAATTCAAACACAGCTTCTAATTTGGATTCGCACAAAATAAGAAAAATCACACTGTCGGTGATTTTGAGATGCAGATGCGTGAAAAATAATAAACTGAGCTTACAATTATTTTTCATGCGGGAAATGATTTCATTAGAGATAAGGCAAAGAATTGGTTTGCCTTTGATAGCTGTGCGGTGTTTGCAATCACCTGCTGAACATAGTCGTGATTATTTCTTGTGCGCTGGCAGGTAAGTCTGTTTGTTTTAGCAAAAAAAAAAACAAACAAACAAACAAAATTACTTGTGAAGCGCCGGTAAATTGTGCACTAGAAAATACTTTTCTAGTTTTTTCAAACTACAAGTTATGGACTCTAATTTAAACACATGAGTTGTAATCATTTCATGGTCTTTTGTTTTTGGTAGACTACTGGACTCGAGTGATTCAAAACTTTGATAAATAAATGGGATTTTTAATTTCTCATTATTTAAACTATTTCGGCCTAAGTGGTACCTTTTTCTGAATCCATTTTGACACAATGTCACTCTGAAAATAAAACGTTTTAATCAAATTCATGTTCTTGCATAATCACTAGTAAATGCAGCGAACAAGACAACCGTTTTACGTGTTTGAATTAACTCCGAAAAATGGAACATTCTTCTGTCGACGGAAGCCAGAATTCACTTCAATTTCTTTTCTGTGTGGAAACGCCATTAAGATTTCATCGAAACCATGTCATATATCCAATAACCGTGGTTGCTTTTCTATCCATCACGGCATTTGTTGGTAATGTTTTCATCTTAATTGCTCTCAACAAGATATCTTCGATTCACCCGCCATCCAAACTTCTGTTCCGTTGCTTGGCTGTCACGGACATTCTCGTCGCTCTTGTTGCAGAGCCTCTTCATGCTGTTTACTTGTTTTCGATAAGAACAATGACAGAAGAAGGAAACATTGTCTGTTTATACGCAGCGACATTCTCGATCACCATCGCTACAACTTTGTGCGTTGTTTCGCTTCTCACATCAGCAGCCATCAGTTTGGATCGACTTATGGCTTTGGTGTTAGGACTCCGCTACAGACATGTTGTAACATTCAAACGAACCTTTTCAGTGGTGATTGGCTTATGGGCACTTGGCATGATCTTGACCGCTGTGTCCTTTTGGGGATTTACTCTCAGCAAAAGTATGATCTTCATCGATTTAACAGTATTGGTCTTTTGTGTCACAGTGTCTGGTGTCGGTTACACCAAGATAGTCCTTATACTTCGCAATCGTGAAACTCAAATTGCAAGTCATTCACAAGCAGCATTCTCACCAAACATTTCGCGTTTAAGAAAAGTTGTTTGTAGTGCACTATGGGTACAGGTGATTTTAGAAGTGTGCTACGTCCCTTTCCTGGTTGTTACCACGCTATTTATTTTTAATGAGAGTGGGAGAACTCATCAATCTCTGTTTATCGCCTGGGAATTTACGGGAATTTTGATTTTCTTAAGCTCGTCGCTTAATCCATTTCTTTATTGTTATAAAATTCCGGAGGTGAGACAAGCGGTAAGGCGCACAATTCGACAGGTGTTTCGTTTATCAAACGAGGATGATGCAGTGATAAATTCTACCAGATAGTAAGAATCTTGGATTGGTAAACTGTATTCTGTCTAGCTTAGAAATGGATATTTATCTCGATGTAACAAAACCCGCAAAATTATTAAATCTACCAATATCGAATGTGTGGCTCACTATTCGAATTTGTAGTAACTCGTTTCGTTCGATCGAGTGGTTGCAATCTTTCTGCAAATACTCTAAGTGGCGGATCCAGACCTTGAGTAAAGGGGGAGGCCCGTTTTTTTGTCGCTTGTCCTGCCGGCTTTTCTTCCTTCTGCGGTTCTTTTTCTTTTACCCAAAACATCCAAAAAATGGGGGGGACGGACGGGCCCCACCCCTAGATCCGCCTCTGTATTCCCATGACATCTAGATCGAAGTGAGTCAACCCGTGGGAATTATGTTGGTCAGCGGGATGCAACGCTTTCGCATAAAATCGAGGAAGAAAGACCGGAGGTCAGTCAGTCAAAGATGACACCAAACCCCTGGATTTCGCGCAGCATCCAGAAAGAAGCGACAAGAACAGTATGCGTTCTCTTAAAGTTGAACGCAATAAATTAATGCTCGTATTCATCCCTGTCCAAATGCAGCCAGCTGACGAAGGATCATTTTAAAACATTCCACATTTGGAAAACCATACGGGCACCTGACACAGCGGGTAATCGAAGAAGTAATTCAGAAAACCATGTTTAATCAAAACTTATAACAGCAACGTTCGGAATGGGTAGCGCAATAGACAATGGAACGTCATCATCAAAAATTAATTGGAGTCATTGAAAAAGGAAAGTTTCATTTATTTACCTATGAAAACGAAAACAAGGGTGTTGAAAAGCGCTATTTACAAAAATTTGCTTTTTTTATATATTGCTTATACCTAAGGAATCCTTTCAATTCCAGGAGTTACCAAAAAAGGAATTCCTTTTCAAAATATCAAAATACATCTTTCAGACGAATAACGATGAAAAGGAAATCGGTAAAGGATACTGTTTTACGAAACGTCAAATCCTAAGTCCTAAATGAAAGAGAACGTTGACAGATCAGGGTCGGCCAGGGTTTTTGGGTATTCGGTATTCAGGGGCGTTTTAAATCGGGTATACGGTATACTGCAGCTTAAATATGGGTATTCAGTATATCACTTTCTTTGAATTTCAGGTATAAAGTATTCAAAGCTTCGATTATTTTTGGGTATATTTGGAGGAATTTGGGGTATTTTGGGGTATTTTGTCGATTTTTTTTCGGGTATATTGGTATTCCACTACCCCCCCCTGGCCGACCCTGACAGATAGAGCTGAGAATTGAGTGAAGATGTGGATCTTGGAGGTCAAAGGTCAAAGGTCGAATCCTCCTATGCCAGCACCTTTCTAAATAGACCATATTAAAAAAAAAAAAGTTAAACTTAGGGATTTTAATGGTTAAGCGCAAAGTTTATCTGCATTGATTCAAAGAAGTTAACAACTAGCAAAATGAGACAATATGCCACAAAATCAAACACATACTTAACATCTGTTGGCTGTACTTCTCTTTGAGGATTTAAAGAGCGCAAGAATGATTGACAGTGGAGATAAAAGTAGATTTTGATAAAGCTAGCGAGATATCGTTGCAAATTAATGACTAAGGATCAAACCCAAAATCTATTGAGGTGTCCATGGAGTTCCTCTTTCCAGCTCGTTGGTGTGTAGGCAGCAACCAAATTCCTAGTCGTCTTGCCTTCTCCTCCTCTGTTTTGGAGACGTTGAACAGCATCATAGCTTTTTCACTAAGGACAGAAAACTTCCCTCGTGAAGCTTGGCCAAGCGAATTTGTAGTCAAGGCTGAAAGGGTTTAGTAAGAAGACATACATTAGAAAATGTTCAATTAATATCAATCGATCGATAACCGTTGTATCCTACTTGTCCTATACCCGCGCGCTCATGAAAGCATCTACCGAGGGTGAATACCAGACGGCTTGTTAAAATGATTTGTAAGGAGGCAGAGGTCTGATCGAAAATCCTGGAACACATAATGATAAATCAACTTGTAGAAAGGCCTTTCTATACGAGATGTCATCCTCTGAAACCGTTTCGATATCTATCTAAGACAACTATTTTTTCACAAAATCTTGCAGAGCAATACAAATAATATATTTCTATCCCGTCGAGAATCAAATTATAGCCTTTAAATTTATCCTTGTTATCAAAAAAACCTGAGAGGACTTTTTGGAAGAATTTAATTTTTCCCTATTTTTGTTTTTCCTCTATTTGTCACAGTCTGTGGATGATGATGACAGAAATAATGATGATGATAACGATGATAATAACGATGATAATAGTAATAATAACATGATAATAATTGAAATTTGTATAAACCACACAAGTGAATAGTGATTTTCGTGCAATCTTATTGGCTAGATCGGAAGTGAATAGCAAGGACTATTCACCTCCGAGAAACCAAAGAAACAAAACCACGCTTTAAGAGTTAAATTTCCGACCATTTTTCGTTGTATTCAGAGAAATAAACTATTTTTTCGGCAAGTGTATCTAAATCTGGATTATTTACCTTCAGTGTCGGTTAAAGTGGTTGATATTTTTCTTGCACTTTCGCGACCTAGTAAATATCCATCATTATTCACCTCCACTTTGGTGAATAATTGTTTATTACTGATAACAACAACAAAACATAATAACACTGATAACTTTGATAATGAAAACCAATACGGTGATGACAGTGATAATGATGAAACAACCGGCTAATTACCTCCAAAACGGTTTCTTATCTGCGGTCTCGGTGGATTCTGATATTGCACTCGTACCCCTCCCGGTAATCTTAAGTTATTCAAAACTGCTGTTGTACGGAGCTGGTTTGTGCCGGGCATGGGTGTAGTGACGGAGGGAAAATGAGCATTCATGTGATTTCTACTCCTTCTTTGCCAGTCTGCCCATATCTTATCTATAAAACCATGGTGCAGCATAAATTCAGGGGCAGCAGCCGAGTCGAATGAACACATGGTGCCTCCAATTAAGCAGTGTACAGTGTCATGAAGATTTATTCGCAGCACAATCTCGAAGGAATCAAATTCCGAATGAGGAATCCTCAACACCTCTGCGACTGCAGCGGAATCAGGGGTATTGTCACTTAGATTAAACTGGCGACGGAGACAGCCACCCCCGGCTGATGGCACAACATTCCAAACTCCTCGCCTAAACGGACCACTTGTCACACACTGTTGAGGTGTTTGTTCTCCATTCCCACCAAAACCACTATTTCCTGAGAACCACAAATCAGACGCTCTACCGCGCCATGGAGAACGTGATACCTGGCTCCAGTCCCAGTAAGGTACTGTCACTGTACAGTCTACGCGTCGAAGAAGGTTCTCATATTGCAGTATGTACCATCTATGCCATGGTAAGAACAAATCTCGCTGGTGAATCCCATCATTGAATATTGTTCTATGTTGGGTTATTACTCTGTCATATTCTGGTTTGTATCTGGGGTCTGTTGACACAGTGCGAACAATTCTGACGTATTTTTCACGGTCTGCTCTTGACATGGCTGTAAATTCCCGTCTCACACGAGTGCACTGGATAAAGCGACCACGTGAACACATACACCGCTGGCCACATCTATCGGTTACTATGCTACTTTCCACACAACCTGTGAGGAAACCATGGAAACATGATTATCAGATCTCTAGACAGCTAAAAAAACAAACATTACTTTGATTTGAGAAAGCTAAAAAACTTCCTTTCAGTTAAGATGATACAACTTTCTTCAGAGGCACAAACATTCTTGCTCTTATATCTTAAGTTGCTTTCTAAAGTAACATTGACATCCTGAAGATAGCTGTCAAGAATTGAAAATAGTGAAACTGAAGAAAGAGGATTTCCTCAACTGTCTTTGTCTACACTGAGAAGAACATGAGGATTACATTTCTAATTCACTTATAACCATCACTTCAATACATCAAGAACTTTCTCCAAAGTGTTACCTGGACAGCGGTTGGTATTGCATGAGCGGACTAAAATGCTCCTTCCTGGACATATGGACCCTCCATTTCTTGGAGGGGGGTTGGTACATGTCCTAACTGTTCGCTGTGATCCACCCCCACAACTTCTGGAGCAGGAGCTCCACCGTCGCCAGCGTGACCAGCCTCCATTAACTAAAGTTAAACAGCAACAAAGATACAAACAACAATTGAGAAAAATGCTGCCATGCTCCTTCTTGTTATTACCACTTATGCGTTGATTTATGTAGTTATATAGTTTTTATAGAAAATGTTGTCGTTAATCGTGGTTTTATTTAATAACCGTTTGTTTCACGATGTAAGAGTCCGGCTAATCAATTGTATCGTCACGTTTTTGATAGATTATTTTCATTTTCGTGATCATAATGCTCCCAAAAAAAATCCGCGTTATTCGGAATTACTTCGGGATTTTATGGTCACAAGGAAACTGCACATTCAGAAACTACAAACTGTCAGGTCCATTCGAGTTGCAGATTTTTCTTTAAATTTAGATGTCTTTAATTACGTATTCTGTTGTCACAAAAAAGCCGCTCAGTTAAAATTAGTATACCAGGACATCTCTTTGAGTTGCATCTCCTTCTTTGAGTGCTTGATCCTCGGCAGTTATTGCCACCATTTCTTGGAGCGGGGTTGGTGCATGTTCTGGTCCTGATTTGTGTTCCTCTACCACAGCTTCGAGAGCATGTGCTCCACGGCTGCCATGCTGACCACCTGCCACGAACAACTGCAAAGGGATTTGCAGAACCCATAAAAAATGCGAGATGTTTTGCTCACTGGGGTGGAGGGCACAAACATCCAAAGTTCCCCTCCCCCATACCCTTGAATGAATTTTTTTTTAATGTGACAACACGATTATGATATCGATATTCCACTACTGGCATATTTTTCCTTAGAAAAAGCTAATTTTAATTTTAAAAAATATATGTGTCACTAGGAAATAGTTATATTGCGTCGGAAAATCAATACGGAAGTCAGCAAAAAAACCTTCAACATAATTAATATTCTTCCGCCACAGTCAAATGATATGCAAATTAAACGACCCGTAGTTAGACTCTGGCTTTTTATTTCCTAAGATTTTTGGTCAAATCCCTAAATAATAATTTTATATACCAACAATACCAAATAACGAAAAATAGGAAGGATAGATGTACTTGACTGCGCAGTTCCCCGTTGGTTTTATTATGCACCGTTTTTTCCCGACTACTTTTGAAACATTTAAATAACTTTCAAAAAATTCTGCGTTATTGACTTCGGAATTACTTCAGAATTTTATAGTCACAAGGAAACTGGACATTCAGAAACTACAAACTGTCAGGTCCATTCGAGTTGCAGATTTTTCTTTAAAATTTAGATGTCTTTAATTACGTGTTCTGTAGTCATAAAAAAGCCGCTCATTTAAAATTAGTATACCGGGGCATCTCTTTGAGTTGCATCTCCTTCTTTGAGTGTTTGATCCTCGGCAGTTATTGCCTCCATTTCTTGGAGCGGGGTTGGTGCATGTTCTGGTCCTGATTTGTGATCCTCTGCCACAGCTTCGAGAGCATGTGCTCCATGGCCGCCATGCTGACCACCTACCATGAACAACTGCAAAGGGATTTGTAGAACCCATGAAAAAAGAAAGATGTTTTGGTCATTGGGGTGGAGGGCACATCCCTCCCCCCCCCCTCCTCCCCGTAGCACAAAGCTGTTTGGAATGCCTAACCTGCATGTAGCTTGTCACCAAAACTCGTCTTTTTAAGCCGAAATGTGAAAATGATACGTGAAAATGAATCATATTCAATGAACGATCGATTTAAAATTAGATGCTCATCTAATCTTTACATAGAGCCTTCAATCTTCTGAGGTAAAGGAGTAGGATAAAAGGGGCATGGTATTTGTAATTTACAGTTCAGATATGTGATTTTAGAGACGCTCTATCAGTTAAGCGTAAGGTAAAGAATAGCAAAGCACCTACCTCTACCTTGGCAGCGGTTGCTGTTGCAAAACTGCGTCTGTGAGTTGGATCCAGAACACCTTGCACCGCCATTGGCTGGTAGAGGATTGGTACAGCTGCGTCGACGAGTTCGAGTTCCACCATTACAACTGGCGCTACATGAGCTCCAACGAGACCAGCTCGCCCATTTTCCATTTACTAATGAGGAACAAGAAAAAAAAATGAGATGTATTTGATTTAAAGAATCTTACACTGACGAAATCAAGACACAAGCTAACTGAAATCGGAATAAGGCACATCAACATTAAGAAAGAGAGGGAGAATGACGTTTTTTCTTCAATTCTGAAGAAGATAGGGGAAGACAGTAAAAATTTGAGAAATATATTTATCGTATCCTTGGGAAACAATTTTCGAAACAAGTTTAGTCAGCGATTATAGCTTGATTCTCCATTTAATATCGATTTAATAAGTATCTTACCTGGGGATGAACTTTGAACCCTGTACACGCTGCCAGATCCCATCCATCCCAGTCCTCTGTAACAGTACAAGCCACGGCCATATTTGCCATAATCTCTTTCAGCGCTTGGACCCCAGCGACATTCTGCGAAATCCTGAATAGAAAATATCCGATATCCTCGGGCGGCAGCCGCAGAGGCACATGATTGTATGATATGGTTACTATCAGACCACCACCTTGCAGGTTTAACTCTTAAAAACAGAATGGGGAATATCCTTTGACTTTGGTAGTTCACACCATCTTGGTAACATCCTAATGACGTGACTGAAACCGAACCTGATAAATAACAGAAAAACAACGTAACATTTTATTGAGATAAATGCAACGTTTGTGCTACAAACTAACTTGTACAAAGGTAGAGATTCAGTACTCACGCATTTTCTCCGACGATCACAATTTATGACAATCAAGTTAGCCAGGTCACCACTGCAAAATCACTTGGAGTAACCATCGATAATACACTCGATTGGAGCAGTCACATCGATAAACTAACAAAGAAAGTCGCCTCTGGCATTGGGGCTATAAAACGAATAAGGCACCTTGTCCCTCAAGCAACTTTGCTTCTACTATATCAAGCTCTGATTCAACCACATTTCGACTATTGAAATATTGTTTGGGGAAACTGCGGGATAACTTTGCAGAACAAGGTACAGAAACTACAAAACAGAACAGCCCGTGTTTTAACCTATTAAAATTATGATGCCGATGTTGGTCACTTCTTTGAGCTCCTAAGATGGAAAAACCTAGCTTTCCAGCAGCAAATGCAAAGATCCTTAATGGTCTATGAGCCTCTGCATGGTTCAGCTCCAGATTATTTATGCTCTAAATTTGAAAGGCGAGAAACTGCGTATAACCTAAGAGACTCTGAGAACAAGCATAATGTTCCTTTGCCGCGCACAAACTGTTACAAAAATATCTTTAGATATAGCGGCGCCACTCTTTGGAACAGACTTCCTCGTGACATCAGACAAGCAGAGTCCTTTGGGTTATTTAAGCGTGTAATTAAAGAAGTACGTTCAAGTACGGCATTCGTGGAAAGCAGCTTTAGTTAGGTTTGTGTTTAAGTATAGTTTTTATAGTATCTTATCCATTAAATGCATGTTTATATATTTGAATGTTTTTATGGCTGATGAATTGTCCGTAGGTAAATAAAGATTATCTATCTATATATGAAACCCTTTAATTCAAGCGGCGAAAAAGCGCAAATCCAATGAATGTAAGCGGCATAAAAAAGTGTCCCTTTCAGTGAATTTAAGACAAAGAAAATGTTTACAACAGCAGAAAACAATTTAATTCTAGCCGGTCATCTTTTATTACTTGAAGAACTACTGTAAAAAAAATAGTAAAGAAATATTTGGCTCATATTAGCGTAGATATTTTCACTGTTGTTCACAAACGGCTGAAAACAGATGGCAAAAAAATTCAGCTTTTGCTGACTGTTGTAAACGTCATGCTTAAATTCTCTGAAGGAAAACCTAAAGGCGGGAAGGGCAGCTTCTAATTAAGAGGGAGAAAGAGACTGTTTTTAAGTAAGAATTGTGAGAGACACAAGATGTAAGACTCATTGGTGTTTCAATACGATGCTTCAGTGGCGGTCTCGTAATAATCTCTGCAAAAATCAAACCCACGGCCTATTAGATAGTCTTAATATTTATTAAGCCCGGTGTGAGCAAAATATTGAAAATTTAATTGCAAAAGACCAAAGCTGTGATGGACGATTCAAGAAGAAAACAGAAAGATTTCACTCTTCAGCTCTAATTGAATCAGCTTAGTGGATATTAGTCTTCAGGACGTAGGAATTCGCCCCATTTAGTTTGTTGGTCTTCATATCAGGAAAAAGAAAGTGGAAGACTTTAAAAAAGTAAGCTAAGCAATGATGTATAGCTTTCTAAGCTAACTTTTGCTCATAAGGAACGTATCTAACCACAGGCTGCAACCTCAAATGTAGAGTTCTTAAAATGGCATGGAATATCATAAATAAAAAAAATAGTGTTCGGATTTCATTTCCATTATGTTAAAATAACTCTTCGTCAATGTAGACTGAATTTTGGTCATGTCAGTGTAAAATCACAAAGACGGAGTATTTGACGTTAATACTGGCCTTTACTAGTCATCGCAACTGTCATTTTTTCCAGATTTTTCTAACTTTCATATATATTTGGTATTTTGCAGTATGAGGTAAACTCACCGTGTCTCAGTGGGGGAGTAATTCGAATAAGTTAAATTTGAATTTAGCCTGACTTCGCCCGAGGATGCACCAAAAATGTATGATTGCCGAGATAAAAAATTGAGGCCATTCAGACTTACGCATAATGTTCTTGGGAGACACCTTAATGACTCGAGTAAGCTATAGTGCAAGTCCCATTTTTTTTAATGTGGCAACACGATTATGATATCGATATTCCAATACTGGCATGCTTTTTTTTTTAAAAAAAAGCTAATTTTATTTTGAAAATATTTATGTGTCACTAAGAAATAGTTATATTGCGTCGGAAAATCAATACGGAAGTCAGCAAAAAAACCTTCAACATATTTGATATTCTTCCCTCACTGTCAAATGATATGCAAATGAAACGACCCGTAGTTAGACTAAGATTTTTCGTCAAATTCCTAAATAATAATTTATGTACCAACGATACCAAATAACGAAAAATAGGAAGGAAAGTTAAATTTGACTGCGCAGTTTCCCGTTGGTTTTATTATGCATCGTTTTTTTTCCAACTTCTATTGAAACATTCAAATAACTGTCACGCACGCATTTAAATAACTGTCACGCACACCATCCGGGGTACTCCTAAAGATATCATTATCTGTAGACTTCCTTGTAAAACGTAAAGAGACTTCCAATTAGCAATTTCTAATTTCGGTGAAAAAAAAAATTATAATATAATCGGGCGTCATTCCACAATACAAGATTGGAAAATCATTCAGCGCATTGGAATATCCGTTTATGACATTAAAGAAATACTGTATGTTTTAATTAACATTGGCCTTTTTAACTAGTAAAATATCATTATCCGATGACTAATTTTTGGATCCTCATTGTTAATTAATTGAATTGTAGAAGCGACACGAATCGATTTTATTATGGACCTAAACCTTACCTTTGGATTTTGAGAAATCCTAGCCTAGTTCATAATTTAGGTTTTTTTATTTTTTCCTCATTTTTTTGCGATTTGCTTTTCTTCTTTAAGCAACTGATATCGTGTTGAGAAGTGTTAGTTACCTTGTCTCTTCGAATGAACGTTTCGGCAGTTTACGAGAAGAACCAGGAAGATGTATAACTTTCTCCAGGCTGTCTCATGAGCCATTTTGTGGTCACTGCACCATAAAAAAAAAAATAATAATAATTAGATTACTTCGAAGTTGCAAATTCTTAACCCCTTATTGCTTCAAATCAATAACAATTCTGCTTTCAAATGCTTTTTCTTTAGTAAAGCTACAATACTTTCACGACTCGATTCTAGAAATTAGAAATAAACAATTATTTACATTCTGCGGGAGAAAACCGCTTCCTTAGACGAATTTATCTTAATAAACCGTAAAAAGGTTGTCCTGAGTAGAAAATTTGAACGTTGCCGGTTAGGTTTTGTCATAATCTAAAGGTGTATCACAAACAATATTTAGCAACCCAATTAGAGCTAAAACTTCCTAATTTCTAGAGCAATGAAATTAATACCTTTTACTCGTATTTCTAAGACAAAGCCATCTTTAAACAACATTATAAAGAAAATATTATAATAACGAATGAACTTTTACCTGCACAAGGTTTAGATGAGAGAGCCTTTTCAACACACGAGAAATGCTGAGATGTGCAGGCACCTCTTCATTACTTATGTCAGTTAAAATACAGCTTAAGTCATGGATCAATTAATAATCGGACGAAAGACTAACTAGGAACTAGGGGAGGATACCACGTCCTTTATAGGGCATTGTTGACCGCACTGCTCAATTTTTTCGATAGCTTTTAAGTACGTGCTTCATTTTTGACGCAAAGAGGCATTGATTTCTATGACCGCAAAAACGTTCACGGTGAGGGCAATATCACACAATAACCAATTTAACAGTATTGGGCTCTCGACCGGACTGGTGGTCATATCGGATATTGATTAACCTTGGCTGAGGTTGAGAGGGCTCGTCAAATTGAAGCTATTTTTTGAACTTTATTTAAGGAATTGACCAAAGGGCTGTAGGAAGCACGACGGACTCCCTTCCACCAAGCTAAGCTGGGCGATATTTCCTCTTATGATTTGCTATATTGCTCTTCAGACCGCATAGAGCGTATGTTCGCATTTTCCCGTTTTATTTTTGGACCAAGTTAAAAAATTGAACAAGGAAATCTTTGCGAGAGGGTTATTTGGTTTGCCACTGCGTAATTTAGAGTACGAAATACGTGAGGTCTACATCTAGAAAATTTAGAGGTGAGAGTTTTTGTAATAGGTTTTGAGCGTTTTTGTAGGATGGGCGACGTTCACAAAATACAAATTGCATTGTAAGTTCCTGATCTTAAGGAAGATCAACGACTATTGGACTTTGGTATGTTATGCGCTTGAATAACTTTACAGTAAAAGCATTCCGTGCCTTTGCAAGAAGTTTAATTAGACGACATTACTGTAAGCACATATTTAGTTAGCATGAAATCGTTGCTTAACCCCTCAGATCTAACAAATGATTCGTTCCGACGAGTTGTGACCGAGTAATTTGAATAAGTATATTGAAATCTATTGGGCTATTTCGAAAATCATTCACGCTCAAATCTTATCATGCCAAGGAACATGTATGTGTTGGACTTTTTACGTATTGTATGAGATGTAAGGCATATCTGGTTTCCTTTTTTTTTCGACTGCGGCGTATTAGAAGCTTATTTATCCGAACGTCATGAATAATACAATAAAGAGTTATTATTAGCAATTTTACTTGATGTGCTCCATATATGACGCATCTTTACTACTTGAGAATTCTCAGCCAAGAGATCATTAATGATACTTTGACAGGAATGTAAAGATATATAAATAGATTTCGAAAATTTCATGATTTTCGGGGGCAACGGAGGGGATCAGTCGTTGCCAACAGAGTATAAAGGGGGGCATGAGGAAGGGGGGGGGGGGGAAGAGCCTTGTTGGGTTCGGCGGTTAAGTCTTTATCGTGACCTAACCAAAATTTCCTTGATCCAACCCCCAGTTTATGAATTATGATCAGTCCATTGTGCGCACATTGAGGACTGGACGTCTTTGACGTCTTCCAAACCCACTCCCCTTTAAAAAAAAATTCAAATTGAGAGCTGAGCCATTAGTTATGATAAAGAGAATAATTAGATTTATTTTTTTAAGGTTCCTTTTCACAAATGTACATGAGATTTTCATCACACTGAAAATCGTTCCAAACTCCAATTTGCGGTGGACCGTCAGGCCAGAAGACTCCATTGGCGATTTCACCGCAGTCCTGTTCATTATCCTCATCATTTGGTTGTTCATCGGCCCAGTTTGTATACTCTGCTGGTGTTCCATCTGTCCAGACAAATTCTCCTTCCTCGAGTTTATCCGTGAGTCCAATCCATGCCTCTCGATTTACCTCGCCTTTGGGGATTTGCAGGAATGTCCTCAGCACAAAAGTGTTTTCTTCCTCAGAATCTACCTTGACCAAGTGAGAGCTTATGTTTCGGCAGTCATCGTTTGCAGCATCCCATGTTTTCTTCTCCGTAAACAGTTTGTAGCAATTAGAATTCTCCCCGGGTGTTTCCCATCCTTCTTCGCATTCTTCAAAGAGAAAACAAACAAATACACAACTAAATAAGCCAAAAAGATTTCCAAGTGACTGTGCTACCACTGACTTGGCTTTCTTGCCGTTTACCGTGAATTTAACGCTTACCTGCAACACAGTGAGTGATAAGTAATGCCATAATGATTCCATCCAACCTCATCCTTGAACAATCCTACAAAAGAAGCAAATTCAGATGTTCTAATTTTCCCCGTGTCGTAAAGTACTTGTAAACAGGATATTTTTCCGATAAGATAAGATCCACTTTTGAAGGAATCTCAAGAGCAATTGTTGTGTTGTTCCGCCCCCCCCCCCCCCCCCCACCAAATTGGAATTTCAGTTGCAGCCGAAGTAGTCATGAATAATAAAATCTCGAGGACGAAGAAAAAGGTAGAAATTAAGGCCACGGAGCAACCTTCCCGTTCCTAATTATCTTTAACCAAACAGTTAAGTAATAAATTATATAGGGATACAATTTTTAGTCACTTTGCAATTATGCATTAAATTTTAACAGTGTTTTTCTGTATTTCAAGTCGGTCGCCCTTAATCAGGGTCAAGTAAACATCGATGTCTTCTCAAAATATTCGAGCATGTCCGTCATCTTTTAGAGTTCTCTTCTATAAAGAAAAAAGTTTTCTCTGGTACAAAGGCACGTTGGGGATCGAAATATCACTGCCAAGCACTAAACGTTATTTAGAACCGTAAGACTCTTCAGTGTTGAAACTAAATCCTTTTTTTTACTTCTAAAAGGACACAGGATTTAAATGGCTATGATACTCTAAAAACCTAACTACATGAAATGATTAAAAGTGTTCGATTAAGTAAATGCTTCATTTTAGCCACATAGCTGCATGTTCACTTTGAGAGCAATTTGAAATACTCTCGGTAGAGAGGTCTTGCCTAATTACCTGCTACCAAAAAAAAGAGACGCACGCTCGTATTCTTTCTCTTTTTAACTTCTTAATAATACCAAAGACCCGGCCTTTTTTCTCAAAGTCTTTAGCATTCAAAATATCGCTTAGATAGACGCAACTATTTCTCAAAACTCTATAAAGAAGAAAAAAAAGAAAAAAAGCAACTGATTTAAAAGAATGTAATATTGTAACACCCACACAATAAGGTAAAAACAAGCTGGCAATTTGAAATACTACGACACCTCATTTCATGTGTTTGAATGTAACTCTATGCAGCACACTTACCTCCTCGAAAACAGCACTTTTCTTTTCGGGAGTTAATGGCCACGATCTCTCGTGAAAGCAGAATTGTAAATGGAGCCAGGCATAACATGGAACGATTTCTTTTGGTCTTACAGACATTGATTCGACTATGTCATGAATCGAGCCACCAGATCTCTGAACAAAAGGAAAACCCAACCTTCTCTGATTCTATTAAAAATTTTCGCACCTTTCGTAAGACCACCTGTTCAGACAAGAAACTGAGGCAACCATTTGGAACAGCAATGCTGCATCAGCGGTCAGCAGTCAGATAAATGCAATAAGAATCGATTTCATCGCCATGTAAATTGCATTGTTCTGTTACCCTTTATTATGGGCGCTTAACATTGAACATCAAAGATTTAAGAAAGTTCTTACATGCAGGATGTTAACAGCTTACCACCTGAAACGGAGGGTCGGCTAACTGAAGCCTTGATTTTAAACTCTCACCACGTTAATATTCCCTTGTAGTCGTTTGACAATTTTATCGGTAATTTTTAACAGATTTGAGGATGAAGATGCATTTCGAGCAACGTCCGGGAAAAGAAAAAAAATCATTTTGATAAAATAATCATCATATATATGGTTCCTATAGGGACTAATGGAATGATTTCCTGAAATTCCGTTTCTTTTTGATTATACAGTTCTCCGTTTTGCTTTAATTTAATTTTCAAAGTTGTGCGGCTTTTTCTTCCTCAGATTCCCACTGTTGAAGAAAAAATCATTTGAGGCATTCTGGTCAATACTTTAATTGATGATAGGAAAGCAAACTCTTACAGTTCTCAATCAAAGTGACGTAAATAACATCCTTGGACCTGGCACAGCCATGGCCTGTAACAGAGGTTTGGGGAACGAATTAATCAAGTGGCTGAAATACATATAATTCGCGATTAAAATCGCCATAATGAAGTTAATAACGAAGATGACAATAGCCAAGCCGATAGCAATAAAGCTTACAGACTGTTGGGTTTCAAGGTTAGCGTGTACGAGGATAGATTCACTTTAACTTCGGTTACAAATAATGATGTCTGTGTAACGTGAGAAACACAGACGCGACGTAGGCATACGTTCGAATCATGTAGCGTTACATTGATAAAGTCCTTCAAGAATAAAATCGTACCTTGAACACAAGCATTTATCAGTTACTCCGCCTTTTCACATATAAACATCAACGCCTTTTTACACTGGAAATCATTCCAAAGTCCAATTTGTGGCAAACCTCCGGGCCAAAAAACACCATTCACAATCTCGACGCAGTCTTGTTCGTCATCCTCATCATTGGGTTGTTCGGCCGCCCAGTTTGTATATTCTGGTGTCGCACCATCAGTCCACACAAAATCTCCTTCCTCTTTCTTGTCTGAGAGTCCAGTCCAAGCCTCACGATTATTATCGTTCGGTAATAACTGCAGAAAACTGTTCAACAGGAAAATGTTTTCATCAGCAGATTCAATCTTTACCAAGTGGGCACCAGTTCCCTCGCAGGACGTCTTCGCATCATCCCATGACTTTTCTCCCTCAAACATTTTATAGCACTTGCTGTTAAACGATTTCCATCCCTGGTCACATTCTGAAATGAATAATCAGCAAAAATATTTCCAAGATTCTTCGACGGATAGCGGAGGCGTCTTGGATCTTGGAGAAGTCTATAGTCTTACCTGCGGAACAACTCCTCAGCATCACTAACATTGCTGTGATAATTCCAAGATACTCCATTGCTAGCTGCTAAAAAAAAAAAATCAATAAAATGTCAATTGGGCAAGTAGATACATTCCATATTATGCTATTCTTTATTATTCGGTTCTTTAGCTTTTGTCTGTTCTCACTAAATTCGTGGATCTTCAGGTAAAAATAAAGCGTCGAGTTGAGTTCTTTTTTTTTTTTTACAGCGAATCAAAGTCAACAAGAGGCTGACCTTGGTCTGGGGCGATATTAAATGTATATAATATCGTTCGTCAGCGGCAGGTTTCCCGAATGATTTCAGTAATTTAGTTATCAGAAAGAATTAAGTGTAGGCAGGAGTTAAAGAAAAATTTAAGGAAACAAGCAAACGAAGACAAAATTAAACAAGAAGCAAAGCTAGCAAACCATCACTCGGTAATGAATTGATTTTGATGGTTCACAAGGGATGACTGAGAGAATTGGCAAGACAGTCTTTGGAATAGTAAGAAAGGCATAGAGAAATTTTGAAAAGTAAGAAACAAACAAACATTCTAAATAAACAAACAATCTAAACAACAAACAGGAAAATACACTTGTCATCGAATGTCACGCGAAGTTGTAGTATATATTTCAATTTAGGAGCCAAAACATTGCTCTTAGATAAAATTATCGATCTGCCATCTTATATTCGATAAAAGTCTGTCAATCGAGTACCAAATTTATTGTGATAGAGTTCACTTAAAGTCACTTCGAGCGTTAAACGATATTACAATAACCTATGGCATAATAGCATAACAGGAAGAACATTATTGTAAAGTATGCTCTCTAATCAAATTTTCTAGTTGATCACTTTTCTTTCGATAGTTTCATGTAACAGCTCATTGTTTCAATTAGGTAATTACCTTCGATGTGTCGCTCTGAGGAGCTCTGGTGATCTAAGTGAAAAAAACGATCCCCCAGTGAAATTTAACGTTAATTTGACTGTGAAAGCTGATGCGGGTAGGCTTCGACACCACCTGTAGAGCGATCATTAAAGAAACACGCCCCTGCTGTTTTTGAGGAGGTCAGATCACCACCCATGAATAAGGCCACCAGAGCAGCGCAGTCGTTTGAATCATTTAGTTATTGCATGGCTCCTTATTGGAATTCTTGAGAAGAAATATGAAGTAAGTTGTTAGTTCTCAAAAGATTTTACTTAATGATCGGCAAAGATTTGATGCATCATGATAGCTTTTCACCTCTGTTTCATATTATACTTGTTGGAGTACCCAACAGAGAGAAAGAAAAGCGAGATCCGAAGGTGTTTGTCTACGCGGTACTTTGGGCTTCCACAATGACATTTCCCAAGTTTTCTAGGAACAATTTCACTCAATTTTGGACTGTAATGAAATAATGAGTAAATAAAAGTAACCTTCTTTGTTTACATTTGACCCGTAACACAACAGATAATAGTCTCAATATGAACGAAAGAGTTTCTGGTGATGTATCACATGCATTACATTGAAATGCAGCCTTCATATTGAATACAAACTTTATTTTAGGGTTGTAAAATTTTGGATGCGTGTACCCGGTTAGACATACACTCATAACTTTACCAAGCGTAACAAAATACTGTAACAGTTCATACTACAGCAGCACCGTTGTGAGTAAATTAGTAAAGTCAGCGGATGTCAGAGGAAGTCACCGATTTGCTTGGTGACCACTCGTGCTACTTAGTAACCGTTCGTCACCTGGGCGCCGCCATGTTTTCTTTGTTGATCACAAAAGTGATACCTTCAGTTTTTTCATCGATGTAGTTCTCAGGCCATCCGCTAAAGGCGGAACAGGCGGTTTTCTCAAGAATAAAGTTTGTTTCTACGAAAACAATAGGTTCTCTTTTCGTCGAAACTCATTTGCATGTCACGGGTGCGATGCTTGGGGGCAGTCACAGATACAGCGAGCAGCTAAACGGAAGTTGCGTGACATGACACTTACGCATTCACGTTTAAGTTTAATAAAAGGGAAATAGGTGACGTGATGATTGAAGCGACAGATTTTTAGAAGAGAGGATACAAAGTTCGTGACGTGGTGGGTGTCGACGATAAACAATAAAACAGGATTTGACTACCGAGAATAGAGTGTACCCCACAAGTTCGGTACACAGCGAAGGTATCACGATAGGCTCATGACGGTAGTAAATTATAAATTGACTTACAGTTAAATTATTCAATAAAAATAAAGGCATTGCTTTAACAATCAAGATCACTTAAGCCGCTTCTCTTTGGTCACATCTTTTGTCTTTTGATAATTTTTTTTTCCTTTAATTTTCATTATTAACGTCTGTTGTAACCGATAATTTGCATCAACACTTGGGTCTAATGAGCGAGCCTCGGTAGTATTTAGAGATGGAACGACGCTGCAGCCGTGCAAAACTTCTCTGCACACCATAAAATCTGTTTACCAAAGTCTCGCACATCATTTATTAGACTCTTCTCTGCTAAATACTCTAAACGGAGTTCATTACCGAGCAGTAGCTTTTTTTGTCTTTTTGACTAAATAAAATAGACTTTGGAATAACCAAACGCTCTAAACATGCATGTTATGGAAACAGCGCAACTTTACCACGACAATGAAATTTAGGGTTAAACTCTACATTGTTCAGGAACCAAATACAACTTTTAATGGATTCAACTTTATTTTGATATTCATCGCATACTTAATCGTCAGATACACTTTATTAATTCAAGCGATATTGCAAATTAATATAAGCTAACTAATACAACGGCTGCAACAGCTTCTCCAATTCTTTTGCACGTTTCACTTCAGATGGCTTTAAATGGAATACCTTTATTATCTTTTCAGTGACACCAGAAAACTGTCTCCTTGGAATATGATGAAGAGCACTGAGACTTAGTCCTACAGAAGAAAATCAAACGAAACAGGCACATAATGATAATGATGATGATAATAATAATAATAATAATAATAATGAAAAGATGTGGCTCTTCATCTGTGAAGGCTCTACAAAATTACTAACTACAAGAATATACAATAATCAAGAAAAATTACAAGTATTGTAAAACTGCTAAGTTACTATGTGATCTATACATTTCACGCATGTGTAATAAATGAATGCAAAAGCGGTCTTGAAGAAGGAAAGGGCTTACAAGAAAGACAAAGCACGCGCTTTCAAAAATATTTTTCAGAGCCTACAATATTCCCTAAAGTCCGAGCAGCTTCTTATTTTGACATTGACATTGATATTTTACTTGATGATGTACTCGTTTGCACTCGTATAACAACAGAAGAGGCGATGATTACCGATACCATCAATGTCTAACAAATGTTATATATTTTTTTATATAGTTTTTCAAGGTCCGAAAATTTGGAATTCCTTACCCAATGGTATTGGGTAGTCTGAAACTTCTTCGAAGTTTATTACTGAATCTACAGATATACCAACTCTTAACATTGGTGGTTTGGCAAAAAAAATGTTTCCAATGAACGCGTATCGCTTATAGGCATATATTTTTTCTTTTTGTTTTAGCAGGAAGGAGTCCATAGTAGAAGCCCCATGATTTCTTGAGGCCCTCTTGCCATATATAAATATATTGCCACTAACAAGTATTTTAAACTTAATAATTTTGTTATGAAACCCATCTTTCCATCTATGAATGGCGAATAAAATCGGTATTGTATTGCGGTATTATAACATCACATTATGCGGAGCACTGAGTATGGTTGCCACCAAAACTCACGACAAACTCATTAAACCTGTGCTTTACTACGAACCCGGAAAGTTTTGACTGTTTGTTTTTTTTTTCTTGCCAATGATAATTTTACATAGAAAAGATAACATACCCACCTCTTAAAAGAGGTAATAAATTGGCGGCTTTCCTGGATGACTGATATTCTACTCGAACACCTTCCGGCTGCGACAAAAGGTTGAGCACTTGCTGAGGTAGCAATTTAGATCCTGGCATAACCTTTTTGATACCAGGAAAGAAGGCATTCTTATGAGCGTCACTTTTCTTCTGCCACTCGTCCCAGATCTTGTCAATAAATCCGTGGTGAAGAAAAAACTCCGGGGCAGCAGCTGAGTCTATCGAGCACATGGTCCCGTCTATCAAACAGTGCACAACGTCGTGAAGATTCACTCGGAGCATAAGCTCAAAATCAGTGAAGTTACTCGCTGGTATTCGTAAGACTTCTTGAACTGCCACAGAGTCAGGAGGGTTCCCATTAAACCTCCGTGCTAAACACCGAGGACCTGGCTCTGGTAAGGAATTGGCTGGAAGTGGCACGATGCTCCAATTGGCCTCTCTGAATGGTCCTGTCTGGACACAGCTATACGGCCCTGTGCCGTTCCCGCCGAAACCAGAGTTCGCGGTGTGCCATAGGCTTTCTCTTTTCACAGTGCTGAATGGATTTCCAGACACTGAACTCCAATCCCAGTATGCTATCGTAAAATTGCAGGCTACTTGACGAAGGAGGTTCTCGTAAAGCAACATGAAATAGCGATGCCATGTAAGGAAGTGCGTTTGTTCATGAATTCCAGAGAAAAACTTATTTCTATGCCGATTGATTAACTCATCATAGTCGTTCTTAAATTTTGGGTCAGTAGAAGCTGTTAATATGACTTTAATGTACCGTTCTCGCTCAAGAGATGACATGGAAGTGAATTCTTTTCGAATACGAACGCAGTTAACCAACTGGCCTTGAACACAGGTGCATCTCTGCCCGCATTGATCAAATGAGGTACTTCCTTCTTGGCAAACTAGAGATAAAATCAAGACAATTACGCTTTTATTATAAAAATAACCATTATGTTTAATATCATCGCATAAATTTCAAAGCTTTACAAATGTGACGAATCCTCAATTAAGATGCACAAAAAGAAACAACTGCTACATGTTTGTATATCTACAAGATATACGAGGGAAAATGTCACCAAGGCAGAGTCAGAGTTATTATACAGAGTTACCATGAACGCCTGTGGCTAAAATCATCATATAAAGTGATGGTTCCTAAACTAATAAATGTTTAGTGCGGAATTTGAAACTTCTCAATGGCTGAATTGTAGCAAAACAGTCTTACTCAGTTTGTTGCACTTCAGAATGTTGATTAGCAGACCCATTAACTTTTATGATGGAAGACTAAATGTAAATACACATTATCCTCTAGAAGAAGCCCCTTTGACGGAATCATACTGCGACTGACACTAACAAATTGTTAGACATACATGGACACGTGTTGTTGTTGCATGCTTGGGACTCCGAGCTACTTCCTGAACAGTTGAGACCACCATTGGTTGGAGTAGGACTGGTACAAGTGCGACTGCGTGTTTGTGTTCCACCACCGCATGTTTGTGTACAGCTGCCCCAAGCCCCCCAGTTTGACCAACCACCATTGACTATATAGAAATAAATTGACGCTTGATAGGTTATTGTAATTGATATCTATATATTTCACTTTTCCAAGAAGAACTGAATCAATCACAATCTGCTTGAATTACGTCGGCTAAATGATATGTGCGATGGACTTGCACAATGCTAGAAATATCTTAGAATTTTGTGAAAATTCTTAACTCCTACGGTAACTAATCAATGATCACCACAGCTGCACAGGTGATGCTAGATAGTGAAAAATGAAGTCGATCTCTGCATGATTGGATGTGCGAGAAAAAGTGCTAAATATTTTCTATGCGGTTATAGGCACTAGTATTACTTAACATACTGTCCTAACCGTAAAGTATTTCCTCGTCATATAATACACGATTTGCTAAACAGGGGGCATTAAGTACAAAATCTTTTTGTCCGTATCATCTTTGTAAGGAAACTTTTACCTGAACAACCATTTTTATAGCAGAGCTGAGATTGAGATCCAGGTCCTTGACAAGCAGCTCCGCCGCTTTGTGGTAGAGGATTGCTGCATGTGCGCATGCGTGATCGAACTCCACCATCACACGTTCGAGTACAAGTGCTCCAAACTCCCCAAGTAGACCATCCGCCGTTTACTTAGAACGAAAAGAAAATTTTACTTTACATCTGTCTGTTTTCGAACCGATTAAATAGATATTTGATCCAATCTCTTATTTGGACATGAATACGTGTTGCAAGGTCGTGACTGGTCACTGTTTCCTTGACAACTTGTACCACTTCCACTCGGGAGAGGATTGGTACAAGTAGTCACGCGTATTTGACCACAACCACCCCAGATGCCCATTCCGACCATTTACTATGAACTAGAAGTAACAACCAGGGGTTGAAAATTTTTACATCCGTTACTCATATTATCTCTTCCAAATCTTTATTCATTTCCTTTCACTTTCTTTCGCGTCGAAAGGTTGGGATCGAGAATCGCTTCCACGGCAAGTAAGAGCACCTATACTAGGCGGGGACTGGAGCAGCTGCAACCGCTCCAGTCACCCCAGGCTAAACCATGCACCATTAGCTAAAATTATAGAACACTTTGCAAGTTCATTATTACGCATTTTTTAACATTTGATATGAGTCAATCTTTGATTTAAAGCTAATTGCTTCTTAGCGCGATTCAGTAGTTATGGAGAAGGCCTTATGACGCACATGCAAGCGTGCCTATTGCATGCGTTGAAAATGAAGATAGAAAGAAAGGGTAAGAAATCTTGATATAACTCCTTGTCTGACCTGGGCAACTGTTGGTATTGCATGAATGAACCTCAAGAGAGTTATTCCCAACGCAGTCGGCACCGCCAGCAGCCGGTGAGGGATTAGTACAGGTCCGTATGCGTGTTTGCCTGCCGTTACCACATGTTAGGCTGCAAGCGCTCCAGGCTCCCCAGTTCGACCACCCACCATCAACTTAAAATATGAAGAAAATAATCAAATTTCTGAGGAAGAGATCTGCTTTATAAGTTATTAAAAATAAAAGTGACGTTTATGGATACAATAGAAGTGGACAGATATCAACGCAGTTTTCATTTGTGTTGGACTTAGGGAATTTGTAGAGGTAACAACATGATACCGAGTGCAATTTGATGTTAATAAGCACGAGTAAATTTTTCAAATACAACAAAATGGATGTTTCATAGGACAAAGTTTAAATTAGACCCGAGAGAATCACAACATTCAGCTTGATGTGTTATGCCTACATTTTGTGGCGCTTGGTGTCCTCTTAATATTTTTTCTGCCTTACCCTTAGAGCACAAGAATAACACAAAGATGTAAATTTTTCCTCAATAAACTAACCCCGTATGGAAATGTCTTTATGTAAATATTTGAATTCCGCAAAGATTTCTACGGCATTTTTTTGAAAAACAGACTGCTTTTACGCTTCTCTACGCATAAGTAACTCATAGTTTTAATCAGGGCTGCGACTTTGTTACCTTTCGTTTTCGAAATCTTGAAGACGGAAACAGCCGACGGACCTCCGATAGTCAGGAAGCATCCATACCCTTTTGTCCCTTTGGTCGTAATTGTGAGACCATCTGGGCCCCAGGAACATACTCCATAGTTCTTGATGGCAAAGTACGAATAATTTCTCTTGATGGCCTCTTGAGCACAGGCCTGCGTCACGTGACTCAAGTCAGGTAGCTTTGTCCAATCGATACGATGCCTATAATCTAGATACGCTTTATAGAATAACGAGTCGTAGGGGGGTTCTGAAAAACATCCCAGGTAGGACACGTGAACTTGGCCTGATGCTACAAGAAGAAGAGTAAATGAATTATATTATATTAGTATCCGTTTTGTTCTTTTATTTTTTGTAGAAAAAGAAATGTGTTCTCTTAGTAATGCTCTTTGACTCCTTTCTTTCTAGTCCTGTTTCTTCACGTAAAAAAAATTGAATAAAAGAATATAAAAGAAAATGAAAGAGTCTCTTGTACCTTCGTTACAGCAAATCGGTCATGAAAAGAAATGTGAGTCGCTTAGTTTTAAATGGTGATTGGATTTATATATTGAACCACCTGACCACCTGACCCCATAAACTCCACAGTTGTTAGAGTGTTCATAACGAGCTTTTCTACGTAGTTACTTCATTTGATGATTTCTGAACAGTTCCACTCGAAATACTGCCATTTTGTTTTTAATTTCCAATTTGCTAATCTTGTCTTTTCAAGAAAAAGACATAAAAGATCAAAGAAAGGTCCACTCGCGTCTTAAAAACAATAAAAGTAAACCAGGCGTGATATGAAGTATGTCATCTAAAATATTGGACCACCCCTAACACAATACAGAAAATTCTGAGTAACTCTACAGGTGGTTAAATGTTAATAACCAGCTATTCTACTAAGTTCTTTCATTATTTAATTTCTAAACTTAAGGATCTTAAATTAAATGATTCATGCAAAAGCGAAACCTGCAAATGTGCTATAAATTTTTCCCCGTAATTTAAAGTAGAAATCCTTACCTTCAACTTCACACCAAATTAAGAGCGTCACCACCAGAAAGAGAACAAAAGTTCTCGCCATTGTTATAAATGAGATCTGAAAAAAGAATGAAGTTATTTACTTCATACCACAATCAGCTTTTAAACCCAATTATCTCTTCGGTCACCCAATTGATTCAAAAAGAGATATTTCAGCAAGTAATATGGAATACTGTGATATTTCTCTCAGCCAGCTGGGGGCGATCAGAATCAAAATATCATTTACCTTGCCAGAACAAAAAGAAAACTAAAACTATAGAAAGCGCAAAATCTAAGATGATATTTTCAAATCCACTAACATTCTGTAACAGTGAATCTTGGTAAAGAAATTACTAAATATACTGAAACACAAAAATAAATGGATTAGGAAAATTCATACCCCTTTTTTTCCTTTTCACATAATACCTTTTTATCGTTGATGGACTGAGTTTTGATATTCCTTTTTTTTTTTTTAATCATCCCCAACGTCTTTGGTAGACGTATAAAAATGAAGTAATTTCTTCAACAAGTGATTAAAAACACTATTACCTGTCGTATCCAATTAATTTTTTTTAGATTAGCCAATAATTACATCAAAATGATAGAAAATAATTCGTTCAATCGCACTAGATAAGCTATTGAACAAAGCAGGACACCACATTTTACTTTTCTACGACACCATTGCGGCTAATAGTTATTTTAAGATTTTCGAATTTGTTTAACTAAACCCTAAGATTTTGATAAATTTCATATCAAACAGAATGAAAGAGTGGGATGTTTTATAATAAAACAGAATTCAGATATTTGAAATACGGGCGAATTAATACCGCCAGGATACAAATGCAGTAGTTTTGATGATAATGGAAAGTTTTCTTTGTTCTAGATTTAAAATCTTAAGAAAAGATATTGTTAAAAACAACACCTTAGAATTAGTCTACCATTTTACTTACAGCGCGTTTTGTCTTGAACGCCGTCGAAGCACTACAACTGGCAGTGGTAGCTTATGTAAAAGTCCTTCTTTGTTAAATTTTTATAAAGATTCGTCTCGAACAATGCACCCATTGACAACAGACCCCAAATATCAACTCAATATAGCCCTATTATATCATCATTTTTCATTGTATCTACAAAATTGGACCATATTTCAATGCGATATCCGTTGAAAACGCGTTCTCGTCCATATAACGTATCTGAAGAGTAATGGCTTCAAAGGATCGAGATTCGTTCGTAAGAAAAGCGACTGATTGGTCAAATCCTAGCTTTCACACGTGAGATTCTATTTTGCAGCGTTTCGTAATCATTAATTTGTTACAATTTACGAGAGAAAAAAGAAAGATTTGAGAACCTTTTTTGAATACCACAGTTAAGGAGTCTACTGAATGAATTGTAGTTTGGTTGAGACAGTTTAAAATGTAATTCCCCGGCTTCAGTTTAGGGCATCTCGTTTAAACCTATACTTATTGCCTGGGTGAGAGGGCTAGACGGTAAGATATTTTGCTCGAAGATACTCACTAGCTACTGGATACTGGCTGAGGATCATGGCTGAAAGCCAAACTTTACACTGCCAGCCCGACCTAACCCAGGCAATAATCATTTTACCATATGAACGTCGCATTTAGCTGGGCTGTAAGGCTTTTCACGGCCTTGCTGTCGGATACAGCCATCGTACAGGGATTTGTGTTCAATTGTTTTCAATAAAAGCGCGTAAATGTAAGTACGAGACTGTACAAACCCACATACTCACTTCGATAAAACTCACCCGGCACTTTTTAATTTTTTATTAAGGCACTTTCCAAACTCGGTTCATACCACTGAGTTGTCAATAAATTACAACTAAGTTTAATTTCATGTTTTTCATGTAAATCGTAAAAGCGGTTCAAAGTAGCTATTTAAGTGAATTCGATATACTCCAGTTAGATATTGGTTTTGTAATCCTTTTTCGCAGGTATAACGCAAGATATTTATCAACATAAAAACTCCATCATCTGAAAATCTGATATAAACCAATTTTCCGCTTTGTTTTTGAGAAAAGCACACTGCTGTAATAATCTTTTCATCTCTGTCGCTCTTTTTACTTAAGATAACTTTGTACGAAACACTCTGATGGCCTATACACTGAGGAAAGTAAAACGTCTTCGTTGACTCTGACTCTGCCCTGAAAACAAAGGGATATTTAATAGTCAGTCAGGTGTCTTATAGCTTACCATTCAGCTGCTTAATTTGTTACACCGTTTTTCAGTAATAGATTAAAGATGAAACCAAAATGTGGTAAAAGCAAAAAGGCGGCGGACGAGGTGCAGCCGGGTGTCTCACTAACATTCTTGTCGCATTTTAGTGTCTTCTGTGATCTACTTCCTGTAACATATATATATGTTCGTTAAAAAAGAAAAAAAATCAAAATTTTGTCAATATTGACGTCATCTTTGTATCTGTCTTCCAATAGATCATAAGTAGGAGTCAATGAAAATGAGTATATAATTCAGCTCATCACATAGATACCTGATAGAGGTCTAATGGGCTTACGAGATGGCTGGTATTCCACCCGAACGCCCCCCTGGCTACAAGGATAGATTAACCACCTCCTTGGGTAATATTTGAGTTCCTGGTGGAAACTCGATTGCAATAGGAAAGAGGTGGGCATCACTTTTCTTCTGTCAGTCATCTCAAATCTTGTCGATGAAGCCATGATGCGGAAAGATCTAGATAGGAGTTTGAACGGAAGTTGAGGTAAAAAAATATTCCCACCACATTCTGGGGTAGAGCTGTTGCATTGTGCGCTATAGCCTTTCATTCATTGAGTTTCCTTAGTGCTTAAATTCGTAAGCCGATGTAGTATTCATGACGTTTCACACGTATTGATTTCGTTGCTCTTAAGGCCTCAGTCATCGCTTTTTCAACTCCGATAAACCTTTACATTCAAGTCCAGAAATCGACCGAGGCATTGTGTTTTTTTTACTCATTTTTATTTTTTTCTTATTAAGCCGGTTTTTTAGTCTGTCAGGTAAATATTGATTTACAGACTGGTGAGAAGGTTGAGAAATAAGAAAATCGTACACGGTGAATGCACCACTTTTCTACTAAGTTCTTTCATTAGTTGGTTTCGAAACTAAGGAGTTGTTGATATTGAGCTGGATGATTTATACAGGAAAGCCTAACCTCTAAGTATTCTATGCACTTTTTGTCTCTTTCCTTTTCACTAAAAATCCTTACGTTTCATTTTACACCAAGCTAAAAGTGTCACCAACAGATAGAGAATCATAGTTCATCGTTCTTTTCATAAAATCTTTCGATAGATTCATCTCCAACAATGCATGCATTTATGACAAAATCCCAAATATCCAAATATCAAATCAATATAGCCTTTTGTATATTCATTTTCATTCTCATTACTCATTGTGTCTGTATTATATTTACCGAAAGATATTTGAATATGATATCAAAAATGTTCCCTCTTCTTTGATATGGTTGACAATTTATATGAATTGTAAAGACTCGAATAAATCTTGATTTTCTCTGTTACAACTGCTTGTTCAAATCATAGTTATCCAGAAGAGACATTCTGATCTTCACTCCTGAGTCTGATACATGCAGAGCGTTTCTTTAATCGTTCAGTTATTGGAATTTAGAAAAGAAAAATGTACTCCTGCTTAATTTTCTAAAAATTTCACGAGATGAATCATGTCATGAATTATTCAAATTCCACACCAGGCAAGTGATTTCATTTCTTATCAATAATTGACGTTTAACTTTAACTTTTTGCCCTTAAATTCAACGTTTTTAGCTGAGAGTTGGGTACATGATCATGGATTCGCAAAGCACGATGGAAAAGCTGATGGCAATACAACTGAATCCACAATTGCTTCTCCTTGATTAGCAGCATTTGTTGTAGAATAATATAAAATTGGCAATCAGGTTTGTTGATACACTGTAGAGCAGTTTCCATTGAGTGTCGAATAAACAAAACCCAGCTATTCTCAGCGACCTATCAGAACAAAGGTTTATATCATCATCACTGAGAAAATGAGGACATGAAGTACAACGAGCAAAAACTTCTTGAAGCGAGAAAATGCAAATGACCAAGTCCCGATTGTTTCAAGTTTTCATCGATCTGATTGGTTGAAAGGATGGCGGGAGTTTTCTAGACCATTCACAGAGAGAGGTAAAGTAACACCTGTGCAATCTCGGTTTAATTTCAATACGCATTAAAAATTGTTCAGCAAAAGCAAGACACAAGCACGGAGCCTGAATCAAACCCTTGAATTAAGTTCGGAAAGTAATTTAGCTCGACAAGCTCTGCTGTGCTACTCGACACTGGTACGACAGTGATTCAGACAACACACCCCTGCAGTGTCAGACAAATTTCACAAATTATACTAATATATTTCGGCGTAATTGCGTTACTGCGGGGGGGGGGGGGGGAGGTCATGAGAAAATTTCTCCTTTATGCAGTATGCGCTGAATTTTGAACGACATTAGTCCGACGTCTGAATCAGAGTAGTGCTTCCGTCGTGCTATAGTCGAACCTAATTGCAATTAACTTGAGCGCGGGAGAAGCTTGACGTCTGAACTGGGACTAAGTGTAAATATTTCCTTCCATTTTCTGTTCTTTTTTTCGAATGCCAGAGCGAAAGAGTCGGATGATGCATTGTACTTTTTTTTGTGACAGTCCATGTATTTCCATAGTTCCAATGTAGAAGAAAATTCATTTAAACATTTGTAAACAAGGCGGTATCCAAATTATTTTCACTTCAATAAAACTCAACTGTTTCTTCATTATTTTTATTAAGTTACATTCCACACCAGTTTATCCATATCACCAGGTGATGAATAAGTTACAGCTTCCCTTACTTTTACGTTTTCACGATTTCATATTTTCCAGTTACTATTTAAATCAGTTCAAGATTATTAGATACTGGTTAAATTCGTAACTTTTCAATGCAAGTACAAAGCTTAAGATTGATTATAATGGATATTTAAGTCATAAGTAAATGTGATATACAAACAAAATTTTTCGTAGGTGCTTCTGTGTTTCTTTCCTCGGTGCTCGGTGCTTCAGCTCATGGCTGTATCATCTTTTCCATCGCTCTCGCTTTTGTAACCTCAGATGGCTTTACATGGAACAGTTTGATGGCCTTTGTACTGATAGAAGAAAATCGCCTTCTTTGACTTTCTCCCTTGCCTGAAAACAAAGAGATATTTGATAGTCACATCTTTTCAAGCGTTTTTTATCATTCTGAGCTACCCTGTTGTTCGAAGTGGTGATGATGGTATGGGGGAATTGGTGGTGACTGACATTTCGACGACCTTTGCAGGGGTTATCATCAGACTTAACTCTGTTGATGACCTCCGCGAAGGTTGTCGAAACGTCCGTCACCACTTCCGACAACAGCCCTTCCCAGGTCTACCTTCAACTGGACGATCATAGATACGACCAAAGATAACTTAGACCACACATATACCTGATAGAGGTCTCACAGGGCTTGTAGGTTGCTGGTATTCTGCACGAACGCCTCCTGGCTGGGATGAAAGACTAACCACCTCCCTGGGTAACACCTGAGTACCTGGCATAACCTCGTTGATAGTAGGAAAGAACGCATTCAGGTGAGCATCACTTTTCTTCTGCCAGTCATCCCAAATCTTGTCGACGAAGCCATGATGCAGAAAGAACTCAGGCGCTAAAGCGGCGTCAACAGAGCACATGGTACCACCAATCAAACAGTGAACTACGTCATGGAGATTTAATCTGAGTAGCAGCTCAAAATCTGTGAAGTTAACCGGGTTTATTTGCAAGACATTATTCACTGCAACCGTGTCTGGAGGGTTTCCATTAAATTGTCGCCTTAAGCATCCAGATCCAGGCGAGGGGGGAGCTCCCGATGGAAGGGGAGGGAGGCTCCAAACGCTCTCTCTGAAAGGACCCGTCTGTACACACTCGTTGGGTGGAACGCCATTTCCGCCAAAAGAAGCATTGCCTCTATGCCAAAGGTCTCTGGGATTCGTTGTTCGAAAAGGATCACCCGAAACTCGAGACCAGTCCCAGTATGACACAGTGAATCTGCAGTCAACCCGTCGAAGAAGATTTTCGTAAAGCAGGATAAAATAACGATGCCATGTGAGAAAGTGAATACGCTCATGAATTCCCGTCGCGAAGAGGATCCTATGGTCATTGAGGAGGCGGTCGTAATCGTTTTTGAACCTGGTGTCAGTTGAAGCTGTAAGAATGGTTTGAATGTATCGCCTTCGCTCTGTCAACGAGAGGGATGTGAACTCTTTTCTAATCCTTACGCAGTTAACGAGACGCCCACCAATGCAGTCACATCTCCGCCCGCATCTATCAAACGATGTTTGTCCCGCTTGGCAAACTAAAACTGGAGAAAACAATTCATGTACATGAAAGACTGTCCTGTTCCTCCATCATTCCATTATCAAAAAAGGGCTACACTGTCTATCTGACTCTCCTGTTCGATTAAGATCCCACTTTGACAGAAAATTCGTCTCTCAATATCTAAAAATTCAATAATTTCTGTTAAAAAGTTTATGCTTGGGAAACTGATTATGCCCAAAAAAAGTGATCTATCGGCCTAACAGAAGAGTATTCAAATAAAACTTTTGCTGTTCATTAGGAGAAAATACGTATTCGTTTATGTGAAAAGGCGAAGAATTGCGTAAAGTTGCATTCATTAGCGACAAAAACGATCATTTGCGCGTACATCAGATTCAATGACGATTTTTGGCATTTTAATCAGCAATCAATAGAAATTATGAGGCAAAAATATACTTTCATTTGCGCTAACCTTCAAGTCATGAACACCTTCTTGAATGCCGATAGAGACAGTACACAAATATTATCGTGCACAAACCATTCATTCACATTTTTAACGCACATGAACAGCAAAAGGTGTAGCTCTAAGACTTACTGATGAAAAACTAATGAAAACAATAACCTGAAGCTCTCTGTATCCTGTAGACTGCAGCATACCGCAGCCTGCCGACGCCATTGTGACATCGATTTCTGTATTTCCTTCTCCGGGTGATGCTAAGTCCCTTTCGTCCCCACGTACACTGACGCCATCTTTTGATTGCAAAGTAAGAGTACTTTTTCTTAACGGCTTCACGAGCACAGATTTGGATCATGGAACTCAAACTGGGTCGCTTTGATCGATTACTGGTTCTTTTGTGACCGAAATACACTGTGTTAAAGAGGGGGCGATTTTTAGATTCTCGGTAACATCCCAAGTAAGAAACAGGCGTGTTTCCTGAAAGAGGAAAAATTGGGTGATTGGATGATTTGTAACTGAGTTTACAGAACAATTTACAAAGTAGAAGTGAGGTTTTGAGTCATTTGTAAACAGAATCTTACTCTGATAGAATTGAAAAACAAAACAGAATATCACGATTATGAAATGAAAAACTTGTTTTTAGATCTGCTACTTTTGCTGTTCATTATGAGAAAATACGCATTCATTTGTGTAAAAAAGCGAAGAATTGCGTAAAATTGCATTCATTAGCGACAAAAACGATCATTTGCGCGTAAATCAGATTTAATGACGATTTTTGCATTTTAATCAGCAGTCAATAGAAATTATGGGGCAAAAATACACTTTCATTTGCGCTAACCTTCAAGTCATGAACACCTTCATGAATGCCGATTGAGACAGTACACAAACATAATCGTGCAGAAACCATTCATTCACATTTTTAACGTACATGAACAGCCAAAGGTGTAGCTCTAAGACTTCCTGATGAAAAACTAATGAAAGCAATAACCTGAAGCTTTCTGTATCCTGTAGACTGCAGCATACCGCAGTCTGCCGACGCCATTGTGACATCGATTTCTGCATTTCCTTCTCCGAGTGATGCTAAGTCCCTTTCGTCCCCACGTACACTGACGCCATCTTTTGATTGCAAAGTAAGAGTACTTTTTCTTAACGGCTTCACGAGCACAGATCTGAATCATGGAACTCAAACTCGGTCGCCTTGATGGATAACTGGTTCTTCTGGGATCAAAATACACTCTATTAAAGAGGGGGTGATTTTTAGATTCTCGGTAACATCCCAAGTAAGAAACAGGCGTATTTCCTGAAAGAGGAAAAATTGGGTGATTGCTTTTTCTATCAAGGATGCATTATATGTGTTAGTACACAAATGAATTTACATGATTTGTAACTGAGTTTACAGAACAATATACAAAGAAGAACTGAGGTTTTGAGTCATTTGTAAACAGAATCTTACTCTGATGAAATTGAAAAAAAAAACCGGAATATTACGATAAGTTTCATATTATGAAATGAAAAACTTACTTTTAGATCTACAGGCTATACTTTGAACTACCCTACGTGATCCATTTTTATAAATTTGCCAGATGGTATGAAGGGTGAAATCATTACCTTGGGTCCCTCCAAATACGGATAACGCCAGTAATGCTCCCGTCAGCAGAAGGAACATACTGCTGTTAGTTCATAAACCAGATCTGAAAAAGCGAAGAATGACAAAGCCATAAGAAGAGGTTCTACAAAATTCTCCGATCTCGCCGTTTTTTTTAGTGCTAAAGTAAACTACCCTTTTACTTCGCTCTATATACAGTAAAAAAAAAAGAAAAAAAAACAAAAATTAAAACGTCTGGTTCCCAAAGTTCCTCTGCGGCTGAACTTATGAACTTCTGAACTTCTCATGTAAGAATTTAAAGCTTCGATAGGTTGCGACACTCTATTAATGTCTATGTTTACGAAAATGTTCCTTGAAGAGAAAGATTTCATTGCCATACAAGGTAATTTTAGTTTTTCAGAAATTATAATTTTTTGCCACCAAGATTTGACACTTAGTTGTGTAAAAATACAAACTTAGTTTTCATTCATCAGTTTGTATAATTGTTCTCCGTTTGTTGTCCTCTGGTGTGGCTCAGTATAGGACCCTGAACAGATTTCATTACGGTAGTTACTAAAAACATTACAGGATTTTTGGTGGAATTTGGGTGTAGTAAATACCAAATCGAACCTTTTTGGTAAGATTTGGCTGCACATCAGGATCTGTTGGATTCACTCGTGGATGTTTAAATACGATTCATGGTTGAGTTTTTTGTGTTTAGTCCGAAATCCGAAATTCAGACAAAATTTGGTAATAGAAGGACGTGCCCATTCGTCTCTTTGAATACACCCTAGAGCGGTAAAGTGTTTAACTCCAGGTAAAAATACCTAATAACTTTACAAAAGCTAGTGGCACTCACCTGATGTTTGGTCTCGATGGTTGTATAAACATTTGATGCACTTAGTTCCTTAAATAGCAATTTCCAGACAATGCTCTCCAATAACACTTTACTAACTCATCAATGAAAACTTCCAAATATTATTAATGATTTCCATATTGCATCCAAATACTAGTCTTGCCGACACTTTTTTTTCTTTGACGCTACCACCTACAATTCTTTTTCGTTTTTTTTCTTGTTTTTTTGTTAAATTATAATTAAGAATATCTCGATATTGTTACTTGAGAATTTTTCCTTCCAACTGGCGTTTTTGATGAAACAGAACGATTATTTTTGTCTTTCTAGGAAGATACTGAGTCAATCCTTTAGAACAATTTTGCAATTTCGACATTGATAAGTCCAGAAATTCTTCGCAATCGAAATCTTTTTACTAGATTTACTCTCGTTCCTATTTTTTTTCAAATTTACTCTTTGCACATACCTAAAATCTTGTTGGAAAGGTAATCATCGAGTTTCAGGCAGATACAGCGAAAATTAAGGATGTTTCTAAGAGGCTGTGCTGTTATTATTAGAAATTACTGGTCATTTTTTTGATACCTTGCTCAAGGGACTAGCCTTGAAAGAATTGTAGTTTGAAAATAGCCACACCACTTGGGTCACCTTAAAATTTTAAAGGTTTAATAATATGAATCTGCGTCAAGCTAAGAGTTCATTTTCAGCTAAATGCAAAATGGATGTAATGTCTCCAAAAACGATATGTTCGAGTATTAGCGTCAATTTGAGACAGATCTCTTGATCTGTTAGATTTTTTCAATAATCAATCCTAGCGCTCAAGAGTGCACTAGTCTCTTGTCTGTTTAAGAGGCTTCCACGTGACATACAGAACAATTGATATTGATATTGACGTTATTAAAGGTGCCATTTCCTTGGTCTTTTTACCGCCAATGTTTTTTTACATTTCTCAATATCAGGCTTTGATTCTTTATTGCTATATTTTAGCCTCGATAAACCTTACCTATTTCAATCAAAGTTCATAGATTTTTAATTATATTTTGTTTTTTTCCTCAGCAAACATATTAGTTATTATTTTATATAAAATATTATTATTATCGACATTTGTTAAAAATATAGAATTATATATTCCAATTAATAGATATTAGCACTTGAAATAAAGATATGAGGCATCGTGCGCTAGTCTATTGATGAAAATCTTGCGTTTGGAGTTGAACGAATTCTAAGCAGAGTGAGGCATTCGCTTTGCTAGCACAGTTGTTTTATGCGAGCGCCAAGTACAACACTTTGCAACTTTTGAAGTGACCATAATAGTTTTGAAAACTAAACTTATCGTTGTGTTTTCTGGTAGCTTCCGCCGCTGTCTATACCATATCATACCCTTACAGTAACCTTCTTAAAGCGCGACGTGCACGTGGTAGATATTGCAACTATCAACTATTTTTGATGATGAGCCGTGTACGTGATACATTGGCGTTTCAGCACACTGAAACCAATGTTGTAAAGTGCAATTACTTCGATAGTATCCACAAGAAGTCAAAGTTCACCGAAGCCGAGTCAAAAGAAAGCTGTTGATTGATACAATTCGGAAGGCAAACTTCGTATTTACACTTTTCTCCAGATTTGCCTGAGGATAAGTCGTTCAGTGTAAACAAGAAATCGTAAGGAGGAAGCCGGATATTTTGCTGGATGTAAATGATATATCGTGGAGCTATGATATATAGATGATATTAAACGATATGGCACCCAGGGAATACTGTAAATCGTAAATAGCTCAGGGATATAAATCACCGAAACATTTAAGGTTTAAAAAACAATAAAATGTTCCAAGTCAGAATTGAATTTGACAGATCTGGGTGTTCGTTTTCAATTCGGAAGGCAATCTTCGTATTTGCACTTTTTTCCAGATTTTCCGAAGGATACGTCGCTCAGTGTAAACGGGAAATCGTCAAGCTTAGGCCGGATATTTTACCGGATGTAGTTGATATATTATTTGATGATGAGCCGTGTAAGTGATATATTGGCGTTCAACACAAACCAAAGTTGTAAAGTGCAACTACTTCGATAGTATCCACAAGAAGTCAAAGTTCACCGAAGCCGAGTCAAAAGAAAGCTGTTGACTGTTACAATTCGGAAGGCAAACTTCGTATTTACACTTTTCTCCAGATTTGCTTAAGGTATGTCGTTCGGTGCAAACGAGAAATCGTCAGGAGGAAGCCGGATATTTTGCTGGATGTAAATGATATATCGTGGAGCTATGATATATGGATGATATTAAACGATATGGCACTCAGGGAATACTGTAAATCGTAAATAGCTCAGGGATATAAATCACCGAAACATTTAAGGTTTGAAAAACAATAAAATGTTCCAAGTCAGAATTGAATTTGACAGATCTGGGTGGTCGTTTTCAACATCCACATTAATTTTCACGGATTTTTTTATTACTTATTACTTATTATTGTTACTTCAATGGATCATAGGCTTAATATCATGTTATAGTGCAATGATTGTTAATCTCTCTCGTGACTACTTGGCCTTTGATTTACCGCATTTAAACTCTGACTGATTAAAATAGAAAACAGCCTGCCTCAACGAAGCTTCTATTAAGACAATATTGTTAAATAGGCAAGATTCATCACATATTTTCTTGAAATAGCGCTATAACAAACACGTGATATACCTAAGAGTACTTCTCGACCAATCGTAATCAGTAAGCGTGACCCTTATTTAAACAACTTATTCATTCCTAAAGTTACAACAAAAATCATATCTGTGAAAAGAATGAGAAAGATGGTGTATTTTTTCTCTAAAAATCATACTTCTGGTACTTTATTTATTTCCATGGTCCTTGAATCTTTCACATGACTGTTTCATTTGTTCGCAATTGGTCTCATTGACTCAATTTCCGGCTTCACTTCGTCTGGATTCTTTTCTCTGTTTATGCTCCTTCAAATCTTTGATGTGACTGTTTCTGTTTGCTAAAGAAAGATGTTTTACGCCCTTTCCCAAGCGTGAAACGCGTCATTTAACGCTTTAGAAATTGCTGATCATAGTATTGATATAGGAGGCGTGTAAGACAAGAAATTAATAATGACGTAGCAAAGCAAAGAGCGAGAAATCCGAGCGTCTGAGGCGTCATTCTTCATGGCGACTGTAAATTTTTATCTATGTTCCGTGCTCGAGACAGGACGAAAAACACTTCCTTTGGTCAACTTTGTTACAACCTCAGTTAATGTACAGTATTTCATATTTTCCCAGTCAGTACTTTCTTCATAACAAAATCAAGTTACTCTTTTGTTGTATATTAAAATTAATAGAATTTAATAAAATTGTAAGCCAAATTCCAAAGATTCTCCCAAGTTACGTTGCCTTGAAAATTCACCGTAAAAATCGGTTCTTTGAATTTATCGTAGCCACTGTTGAAACATATGAATCTTTTCATAAAAGTTTGGTTAGGAATTTCAGCAACCTGAACAGTATATTAAAAGGTATGATAACGTCAGTGAACTAAATATTCATTCAAAGGCACGATATTGAATTCTAAGGAGATATCTAATTTCAGCCCGCAACATCTACGTAGGAAGTATATTGGGGATTCAGCACCCTTCATTGCACACGTTTGCTGTCACTTAAGGCTCTATAAGCGCCAGACTCTTAAAGTAACCTTAGTTACATAAGACTGACACAATTCAATTATGCGTGGCCTGATATCAGTCGAGTATTTTCCACGGCCTACTATTTCTTGGCTAAAATTACGATGAAACATCCAATATAACGCTTAAACGGGGGCACTTGTAAGTAGCTTGAAATTCGCTGCAGAGAATAGGAGTGAATAATATCAAAAAACATGGCGTCAATCACTTCATCGAGAGAGCTTATGGTTAGTGGCGACTTTCTACAATAAAACGGCCGATATGAAAGTTTTTGGCTATATGAAAGTCTGAATTCACTTTTTCGCCATGTTTTGTTCATTGAAAACGTCTTTATTGGAGGTAAATCTGCAAGCAAGTAACCTTTTTAATGTGTCCTTTTACTGACTTTGCGATTAAAAAAGTTTGTGACTCTAGGTATGGATTCATGCAGCTTCGTTTATACAAGGAACTGCATATAAATGCATTGCTTTAAAAGTAGAAGTGGACATTATAGGGGATTTTTCGCTTTTATGTATCAAAGTTTGGGAAATGTGCCTAGCTTCAACAGGGTTAATTTGAACTTTTAACACCGCGATCTTTTCAAGATGCCCTGGTTAGCTAAGCTTTATAAGCCACCAAAGTTGAGAGAACGTCACAAATTGACATGTGAGTTGCCCTTAAAGGGGAAGTACGGTCTAGAATAAGTTTGCTTAAATCAAAGGGTCCTGACTCGTTTTTCTTAATTGGCTATTCATTTAAGCTGAAAGGGTTGTCGTTGCCAAAAATCACGTTTTTAAAAATTGACGTTTTCGAATTGAAATCCTACACCTTTGTCATGGTGTAGCTATGACGTAGCAATAGTCAAGCATTGTAATCTCGACCAAGATGAATGAAAACGTAGAAATCAGCGGCGAGGAGAGCGATAATGACTCAATTTTCGACTTGGATCTTAATCCAGACAGTGTAATTCATCCATTCATGTTTGAGCCGCAACATAGCTCGTCTTCAGGAGAAGAAGAAATTTCTGTTGACGAAGAAACTCACGAAGATATACAAAGAGAACCCTCTACGCGCTCACGTCCCGGGAATCGCGAGTGGAGCTGCCAACAGAAAACGAGTGCATATGCTGTCAAGAAATTAACGTACTAGGTGATTGACTCGATCTGGAAGGTAATTAATTCTTCTCAAATAAAATCTTTGTTTCTACAGTGATAATTTTTTTATTTTTTTTACAAAAGAACAGCGCAGTGCCCTCGACGGATTTATTTCACACTACTAACTGGGTGAAATGAACTATCATTGAAATTGCAGGGAACAATGCAGGCTTCAGTGTATTACTGAACACGGATCATTTGGACCTGCGTGTTTACTAGCTTAAGAAAAGCCCTTGTTGGCATGCACTAAGTGAGAAATGATAGTCTTGAGGATTATCTGTCAAATTAGTAAGCACCGGCAGAATAAACATTTTTCACAAAATTCACGCAAACAAAACGCTCAAGTTTCGTAAGAAAGAAATGCAGTTTGTTGTCAGCCCTTCTATTACAAGTGATGTGGTAATCTTTGGTCCTAAGGGTGAACTTCACCGCAATATTAATTGTATATAGACCTCGTGGGTTGATATACTTTGTTTTCCAAATGGAGGTAAATCATGAGTTAGTATGGACGTGAACGAGACAAAATTGAAAGAAAGAGTACCTAAGACAATTATCACATTACCTACTCTGGAAAACTTAAAAAAAGAGAGGTCCACTATTCCAAATATGTTACGTGTAAACAGAGCCTCACGTTAAACGACGAGCGTCAGGAAGTCTCCCGTGTCGAGCAATGTTAGCTTAGGATTTTGATCTCAATACAAATGGGCGCCTGCTCCGCGAAGTAGAGTTTTTTTTGTTTCAAATGCATTTGTCTGGGTTCCGTTCCGACCATGTATCTGTGTATTTTGTTTTTTTCTTAGGAGTATGCGATTGGCAGGTTATAGACAGTCTACTTAGTGGACTTATAACAGTCTTGGTAAAGGGAAGAAAGGCTTGATTCTTTCGTGTATTGGGGCATCAATAGGAAGCAATTACCCAGATGCAGCCTGAAATTATTCAGTCTTTAAAGATGCCAAGGAGAATGACTTATGGCTGGGATAGTCACGTTTAATCAACAAAATTGTCTTTGTATTCATTAAACATTCGAGGAAGTCTTTCTAAGGCGGTATCGACTCCAGTTCCAATCATTAAAATACTTTGAACGGTCTGTTCCAAAAACATAAAATTAACAATGTAAATGCTTGTGGCATATTAGGCGGATTATTCAAGTTTTGTATTTCTGTTTTTTTCACTTACTTAATTTTTTTCCAAATCTGGATACATGCCGTGAGTGCGATGTTTTTTGGGAGTCAGGGAATGTATTTTTGACACTTAGAGACACTAATGGTTTTCCTTATTGTCTTTTTATTTACACATAGTAACTAGTATACAATTTTACGGTGATTCAAAAACTAATAAATATTCAGGTGCCTTTTAATATAGTTATAAATACTACTTTGTAAAAATATTTGGGGAAAATGTTTGGGGAAAAACGGCGAAAGTCGCCTTTGGTCGCGACCGAATTTACCACACGCGGTCACTCACAAATGCGAGCTTCAATTTGTTTCGCTTCCATAACAGTGGTTCTTTTTAAAAAAATTAAAGAAAAAACACATTTTGAATATGTGAAAGGTAAACATAGCTTTCAGTCTGAAGTAAAAGTCAGAAGGCACAACTTTCAACCCTAAATATTCCGCTCGAAGTCTTCCTCGATATAGTGATCCGAGTAGACGTAGTAGTTCGTGGGTTTCGGCAAATCGTCCACGCGATTTATTTTTGCCAGCCAGATTTTCTTTAAATTTTCATTTTCGTGTAGCTTGTGGAAGCTTACTCCTTTCCGTTCTGTATTTTTGTAAGTATTATGACAGTTAACCACAAGACAATTGACCATAGTTTAACTGTCATAAGAAATACTCTTCGAAAGGGTGAATCTGGTCAAAGCGTTGAGCGAGGTTTACTATTGCTACGTCATAGCTGACGTCATATCCAAGATGGCGTTTCACTAGTCGCGAAAGTTGTAGATAAGAGCAACTTCAAAGCGCTACTGTCACAATGGCAAGGCAAACTGGACAAAACGGCAATTATTTTCCAATTCCTGAGGAAGAGTTCTTTCAATAGAGGTAAAATGTTTTCAGACCGTACTTTCCCTTTAATAGGGATGAGGAGAAAACTGAGATGTCAAAAAACTTGTATGATTTCTAGAAAGTAACTTGTGAAATGAAATGTTCCTCACGGTGCGCAATAATCATTTGAGTGAATAATACTCAGCTCATGTGACGTAATTGTGCAAGCATAGAGAGAATCTCAATAACCACACAAAAGTTATTTTTTCTCTAATTTATTCACGATATTGAAATTCTTCATCCAACAATGTGCTACTGTTAGGTAAGAAAACATAATGCAAATTTTCACTTGCTACAGTTCTTCATGCAATGATGGTAGAATTACCGCTCCCGACTGCTACATCATCCCACTGTACATTGAAATCGAGACCAGCCATATCATGGAACTTTCCCTCGAGATCAAATTCGTAGAGAGTCTCGTCGGTGAGTATGTCTATGATGGTTTTGACATATGGCCGATCCTGCTTCATTAGGTTCCATAACCAAGGACTGTCACCTCTTTGACTCGCCTGCTTCAAGAAATTATAGAAGGGTACCTTCTTTGTGCCAATTTGGTACTTAAAAATAGGCCGCTCGCCGGAGCCTCGATAACTCTCGTGGTAGTTAGGATTATCCCCATTAGGACCTCCTCCCCAAATAAGGAAGCCATCGAGGGTAGCAGTGAATTGAACTTGTATGGTGGCTTTGTAAGGAACATTGACTTTCTTCTGGGAGGTAGTTATTTGATACGAAGAACCTGAGTTGCCTTCTGTTTTCTGCGATTCCTTCACTTGCACAATATCCCAGTTAATATCACCATTTTCATTTGTGTTCAACTGGGCACTTTCCCTTCCCCCTGACAACGTCACAGATGCCTTGAAGGTTCCCGTGGCAACCTCGCCCACCAATCCTGGAGACTTGTAACTGAGAGTGATGGAGGCACCCCAACCTGATTTGAACCTGGTGGAAGACGAATGAGTCACAGTGCGAACAGTCTTGATTTGTCTTGCTATCGTACTTTTCACTGTTTGGGAATCCAGATTCTTTAACTCTCCGACATCTTGCACAATGGGCTTCATTGACTCAATTTCCGGCCTCCCATAGTCAATGTTCTTTACTCTGAACGAAAAGTTGTCGTAATGGATTTTCAGACGAGTCGTTGACATGTATCCGCTACATCCTCGCTGGTAATGTGACCTCCAGGAGTCACCGTCCCGTACAAAGTCCTGACCAGCAACTCTACCTCGACAGCCACTCGCCCAACCATAGCCGAGATAACTGGCCAACAAGGCCAGGTTATCTTGTGTAATATCCATGACTCTTGTCTTGACGTCTAATACTGACTTGAGCACTAACGGCTCTGTCGAGGAAAAACAAATAACTTACTTCCATAGAAGGGGCATCACGTGTAAGGCAAACATGACATAACGTGACATCCTTTCGGGGGTGGGGGGGGGGGGAGTGTACTAGACCACAGAGGAAGGGAAATTTCCAGCCATCTTGGCAAGGGAATGCCAGGTCAATAAGACAATGATGATAGGGCCAAAAGTAGTTCGCTTTCAAGGGTTAAATGCAAGTAACGCCAACAAGATAGCCTAGATTTCACCGGATAGCGTGGCAATTCCTTCATCTCACCTAGCGTGTTTAGCGATGCCTCAGTTTGATGGCGTCTGGTTTCATAATTCATTAATATCAATTGTATGACGGCCAATAATTGAATTAATTATTTCGAAGTGGAATCTATGTTAGCCACATGGTCACCTAGCCTCAAAAAGATACCTACTATCATACATGTTGCAGCATCTAAGCTTATTGATGCTGGAAAGCTTTTCAGAGGCACCTCTATGAATTCCCACCACATAATAACCATTCCTGGTGCACTTCATGCCTTGCCCAACGTCTTGCTCATAGCATTGTTTGTACCAATGAGGATGAAGTGCTGGCTTACAGCATGTGGCCCACTTGATGCTCTTCAGTTCATGGCTTTCACCACGATGAAGTTCACGAAGGAAATGCCCTGATGGACAAATGGCCCAGCCCTCCCTTCGAAGCAAATAGAAGCACAGACGAGCAGTTGAAGTGGATTGGAATGCATGAATATTACCAGCATTAACTTCAAATTGTGAACAGATGTTTAGAGGTTATGAAAGTAATAGAGCTGCTTGAATGGGCCAATGGGTAACGTGATGGGTAACGTTAAACGCTTCTTTTGCCTGTCTGTTTGCTTTTTTGTGTGTTTTTCTTTCGGGCTTAGCAGACACTAGAGTGTCGTTTAAACACTGGTACAAGGTAAGACAAGGCCGAGTAGTTAAATAAGGGACACTCAAAAAAAAATCCATCAAACGCCTCAAAAGTGCGCAACACTCAGTAACACTGTATAAGACTACAAACATATTACGTTTGGTTCAGTGATCATGGTTAGCAAACGATTGAAAACTCGCCTGAATAAAATGATAACTCCGTTTCAAAATAACACACCTTGAAAAACTCATGTCCCAGTCAGCTGACGTACACGTGTAAGGCTTCTTTCTGTGCTCTAAAGGAGGCTGACAGCAAATATAAGTTTTAAAGTCCCTCAGATCATCAGTTCCTTGCTTCCGAGTAAATCCAGCCATATACAACTTATCATCTTGGTGTGGACAGTAAGCGTATCCTTCCTTGGCCATTTCAGTTTCCATATCTGTGAACTGGGTACACGCTTGTAATGTTGAACTTGGAACCGTGCAAAGTGTCGCCAAAAACAGCAACAGTCCAAAGGCGAGTGATGCCATTCTATATATGGCTAAAATATATAAAAGAAAGACGAGTGATAATAAAATAAGATCAACATTCCTTCCTCTGCTGTTACCCACAGAGGAAATCAAAGAAGAAGAAGAAGATAAAATGGAAACGAGTTCGCTAGAAAATTAGGACTATACTAAAGAGAAAAACGAGACAAAGAAAAATTTCTTGTTGTTTTGGAAAAATAACTCTCTTGCTTTCGAGAGATTAATGTTTAAGAATACATTGAAACATCGAGTCACTTTCCACCCAAGAAGAGACCGAAAACAATAAACTGAAAGTATTGAATTTTATACCAAACGCAAACAAGAATTAAGGGGGTAAGTTTCTAAAGAAACTGTAATGCTGCGTCGGTGGGAGAGTATAGCAGGTAATTTAGTGTTAACAACTGGGTTGAAAACGTAAATTGGCCACCGTACGGTGGCCAATTTACGTTTTCAACTCAGTTGTTAACACTAAATTACCTGCAAACAAGAATTAATGGGTAATTAGTTGTGGCAAAAAAACAGAGTATTTTCAACATAAGTAAATTTTGATTGTAGGTCTTACTTCTTCTCTCAAAGTTATATATGCCACGCTAAATGGTCTTTGATAGCAATTAGGCTAAAGATTTACCTTTTTGCGCTATCAATATTTCGTAAATATCAATATTCAGGATACAGAGATCATAATTCCATAATCAGTGCTCACAAATTGCGTTTGAGAAGTTGTAAATGATAATAGTGGTTTATGAATTATATTTATAACAGATAAACTAATGCGATCTTGGAAAACTTCCTGAAAGTGGCAAGAATGGCAAATTTCATCACAACCCTACATGAAAATCTTCATAAAGACATTCCCCGCAAACACGTTTTGAAAAAAAAAAAACTTCGACTAACGGAGAAGCGAATAGGAAAAGAAAAAGGAAAAAAAATATGATAATAACACCTTCTAGGCATAACTTACCCAGCACGACTCTTCGGTCCGTAAAGCGAGGGTTGTGTTAAAAATTACTTATTTCATGAATCACAAAGAGCTTATTACATAGTCAGTCGGTACGTCAAAGGAACCATGAAAGTAATCTATGAATTATTAACTGCGGGATAAGCTGAGAGTAAAATTACTCTTTGTTTTTAAGATAAGATTACACCTGTTACCGATAAATTTTCTTCTAAAACCAGCTGAATCGAAAGTGTTTCCTTAAAGATGCATGCACCTGTTACATGAAATAACCAAAACAATCACACAAGACTCTCATCTTGATACAACAAAGTTAGTATTTATTGAGCAAAATGTTTCGCTGATTTACAAATCATCGCAATAATGGGTATTACTTTTATTTTTGAATTGAAATTTAGAAATTTGGCTTTAGCACACCTGGTCAAGATGAATCCGGACTTAAGGCGAACCTCAACGGAAAAATGTATATGAGTTTAATTGACCCACTTAGCCATAGAACGTGAATGAAACGACAGGCCACTTTTTATTACTTTGCGACATCCACGGGTGCCTGCCTCAGTCAAAATTTCTTTTTGCGCAAGGCGCACTACAAAATAAAGGCGCGTGTTGCAAGGAATACTGCCAAGTTTTTCAAGCACAAATCGGATGAATGGGCACACCTGTGAGTAAAAAAAAGAAAAAAAACGAAACTAAGCAAAACAAATATAAAAATCGATAAAGCACTGCGACAAACCAATAAAGTTGTGTCCAACATTCTTTTAATTTTCTTTGATCAATCGTCTCTTTTAACAATTAATCTTGTTGCACATGGCAACCATTTTAAAGCCACATTTACACTGATGAGACTCATGCTCGTGGAAGTGCAGTTTTGTTTTGTTTTGCTAATGACCTTTAGTTTTGTCCACTCAGTACTCAACTTTATTTACTCATTTTTTGTTCAAGTTTGTCCTTGATGGACAATTAGGACACCAATGAGAAAGTTTAGAAAATAACGAGATATCCTGATAAACTAATTAGTTGGGACATTTTGTCTCATTTCATGAGTAACTGGTGTCATGCTTCATCATTTAATAATGAAGCCTTTCAAAGCCTTAAGGATTAGAGAGCCTTACTTTGCAACTTTTGATTTAATTAAAATATTTCCCATAGACGATGAAAACAACAAAGAGGACTTATGTTGCTTTCGAAATCAGAGAAGGTACAGCTGACAGACAAGAAGCTAAGGGTGTTAATCATTGTTTGGCTGCGCCATTATTTCACCCTTTCAATATAGTTCCCATTAATTTGCTTTCTAAAACAATTTGTGCTTTTAAGTTATTCATGAACTTAAACAAGGGAAATTCATTGAACGCATAATTCTACCGTTTTGATAGATTTGTGAAACTTTTTTTTGATGTAGTTTTTCCTGTATGTTAGCGATAGTTTCCTTTCTTAGAGTACAATCTGATAATAACGTATTAGGGAGGTTGCCAAATATTCTTTGATTGAGCACTTTTCTGTAGAAACGTAATTAGCGTTTGACATATTACATGCTATTCAAGATTGACGCTTGCACGGGTTAATAGGTATCTCTCGAATGTCGATTTACTAATTGCTCTACACGTTACAACCAAATCACTCCTAACTGATGCCGGTGTCAGCTTCTGGAAACAGCAACGGGACACAGAATCCAATATTATAGGATCTATAAATCAACACTTGGTCTCAGTGAGTGTGTCCAGACCCCTCGTATTTAGCATACATTTCATTGTAGTTTTTCTAGTCGTTTGATTTTATCTTATTTTAAGAATATCTTTTCAAAGCACTGCACCGTACACCGAGAATAAAGCAGTGCAAGAACAAAGTAAATCGAATTATACCTGAGAGCTTGGACTGCAGCTGATTTCCTTGACTAAGTTATGTGATAACTTGAATGAAACTTCAAACATCTACTTGATTAGATTTACTTCATTAATGAACATCTGTTCGACAGTTAAAAAGATCGCATGAATCTTTCTTGAATCTTAATAAAAAGGGCAGCCAATTAGTGATCATATAAAAGGACGTCTTGTTGCGGCGATCAGATCATCCCTGATGAAAGCATTAGACAGAAGTGTCGAAACGTTGGGTCTATGAATTGTAACTTGTGGGTTACGTTCATTAAATCTTTAAACTAGAGTAGCATCAAATCATGTCTGATTGTCCACCTGGTTCGTAGATGAACCTGTTCTGTGTCTTTCATTTCAGTCGTAACTATTTCCAAGGAGATTTCGCAGGGCGAAATGTTGTCAACTACTTTTTTCGGGCTGATATTGATGTTATTAGGCTCCTCTGCGTCTTTTTCAGGTATGTTGTTGAAATATTTTTGAAAAAGACAATTTTTATTGTGATATGCCGGTACTTTTGTTGGAAAAATAACGGTTTTTTGCAAATAGACTGAAATTTCAGTTTTGGTATAAAAAGAGGAAGCCTGAAAAAATTCAGGCCTCGGCGAGGACTGAGCCCAAATATTACCAAGGCGAGTTTTAGGGAGTAGGGAAAATCTGAGCTATCAGTCCTAGCATGAGGTCTCGTAGTGCAGTTTATAGTGGTGCCCAACTAGTGTGTAGAAAGCAAAAACTCCGTACCCGACATAGGCTGAATGTTTTACATTCCTTCTTATGCAATGACTTGATCAATGGCTTGATCAGTCACGATCAACTCGTATCTTTTTGTCCTATTTATCGTTGAAGCGGCTATCACTAAAAGACAGCTTTATGTAGATCTTGAGTTTGTTTAGGTGGAGTATTAAGACTAAGTAAGAGTTGAGGCATAGTGCACTTACAGGAAAGTGACACTTACCACGATGGCTGATTCTGGTCTTTCGATTAAGAACATAAACAAAGACCACTTTTCTTCAGGGAAAAGCCACAAGTTTACCTAAAGAAAAGCACTTTCAGGGTGGTAATCCTTTTTTTTTCTGTTATTGTTTTTCTCATTCTTTTTAGATGCACGCAATTGCGTCATGCGAGACTGGAATTTTAAAATTAAAGGAGAGAAGGAATGTGATATGTTTAAATACCTCGTCGGTTTTGAAAGGGATGGAAATGACTACTTGCCAGGACTAAAGAAAGCGAAGTGCTGTGAAAGAGATAAGACGTTCTGGGGAGTCCCAACCCAGTGTCAGATGTTTGACTGGATTAGATCAATGGACAGGTAACATCTTCAGTCAAAATTTCGGTCTGTAATTTATCCAGTCGGCCTTATAAACTCGCTAAAGAAGATTAGCAATATGCATTCGAAACGTCGCGATCGACATCGGTAGTACTAGTGACTTCAACGGGAGACCAGCGATTTACAGATGAAATCAATGTTGGGTTACGGGAGGGGTAGGTGTGTAGCTGCTCAGATTCTGACAAGTGATTTCAAGTTATGCTCAGCAAAGAAATCTTTCACATTGATGCAGGGGTGTGGTGTGCTTAATTTAAATAAGATTCTTTATTTTGGAGCTCAAATTTCGCTTAATTACGCTTCTTAATTAATGGTACCAACAACTATCCAGCTTTTGTCATTCGCTCACCACAACTGATTTTTAAATTAAAGTCAATACTCTTCTACTGAATGAATTAAAAAAAAAATCTGAATTGCTCACGGGATCGAATATACTTTTCCACAGCAGCCCTTCATTTCGCTGAATAATGAAGTGATTTTCTGCACAAATGCTCATTTCCCATGTCGTAGTCATTCTTGTTGTTGCTGATCTTTTTCATGATTGTGAACTCGTTGTAAAATGCTCCTAGGACTGGAATAAGCAACTGTCCTGCTGGGTTCTACCTCCGAAGTGTGTCCCGCGGAGACGTGTACGGCAAAGATGTCGGTAGTATTGACTGGGGCAAATGCTGCAAACCCTCCCATCATCCTTATGAACATCACGAGTGCTATCTAGAGGACGTGAGCAATACGTTTAACAAAGCCGGTCTTAGTGAGTGCAAGAGGGATGGCTTTTTTATTGCTGGATTTGAAAACCAAGATTCTGGAGGAAAGCTATCCAGCATCAAAAAGTTCAAATGCTGCCGCATGGTGGAAAGTAAGTTTTACGAATTGTTGAAAAGCATACTGCTATATGTGTTTGTAGCAGCACTGTAATTTCTGCAATTACATCTTGGCACTTCGAAATATAAGGTCAATTTAGAAAATATTTAAAAGATCAATTAAAAAAGCAGGAAAAATTAATAAAAAAAATCGTTTAGCGCTAGCGATTTCGTATATTGGTAAAGATCTATGTTCATGAATGACGAAGAATTTTGTGCAATTGATCATGAGTGAATTTGATTCGTAAGAGCAATGATGAGATACATTTAAAAAGCAAGCTAACGACGAAAAAGAAAGGGAAACCTTTTCGCTTTTTAACGAATCCTATACTGACCAAGTTTGTTTTGTCAAAACGGCTGGACACTAAACTCGGTCCTTTTTTTTTCCTTTTTTTTTTGCCTCTCGGTCCATAAAACCTCAAAAAAGAACGGCCAATATTTAGCCATCTTGGCCTCAAGCTTGGTCCGAAACGCACGTTTATCTTTCCGTTTAGGTATTCCACAGCTAAAGAACATGGAGGGACTTAAACAACGTGTAATGGATGCCACCATGTTTAACATTGGACAGTTGGCTAACATGATGGGATTTGCTTGGGCTGGTGGGTGTTGGTCACGATATGCTGGAGAACACTTCCGGCGGAATAAAGACACGTGGGAATCAGCCTACAAATCTTCTTGCCTGGGTGAGGGACCTAAGAAAGACGTTCGATTGAAGATTACTTACGAAAATTTCAAATTTACAATGAAAGATGTAAAATTTGGAAAGTCCGTTAAGCAAACAATTCCACTGGACCAGGAAGAGGGGTTGATGAATTCTCCTGATAGAAGCTACAGCAGGGTATCCTCGAATAAAAAGTCAACACCAGGGTATGACTCTGAGGTCGAAATTCAGTTTCGAGTTGCAAGCACCTTGAAAAATGTTCAAAAAACCAGTTGGGATTCCAAAATTGAGTTGGAAGTGGGTATAGAGTACGAGCCACCAAGCACAACAGGTGGGGTGGGATTTTCTGCCAAAAGAAGTTCTAGCTATGAATGGGGAGGAGATCAGGAGGATACCACAGTCAACGAAGTTTGGCACATTCTTTCCATCAAAGAAGCTAAACAACTACCCCCAAAAACATTTTCTGAATGGCACGCCTTCAAAAAGCCTCAAAAAGTTACAATTCCATATACAGCTACGATCGTTCCCACATTCTCTGTCAAACTGGAAGGTTACATGAGATGGGGAGGTGGTTATTATGGGAATTTTCCAAATTTCCACCAGGAGCACCGCGGATCTGGAGATAGGAAAAAACTGTCGTACACGTTTGGGAGTGCTGATAAACCATTTTATGACGACCTTAAGGACCAGATCGAGCAGAATATGTACCCTTGGCAATGGCTTGCTTTAAAACAGCGCTATCCATACAGTAAGTACTTTATCGACCAACTCATTAATTCAGACCTGTATGCGTTCACCATGGAAGGCCAGTTTGAAGAAATCACCGAGAACGAGATTAAATCTAAGTGGTATCCATCACGACCGATCTCTGAGATGAATGATGCACTTGCAAATTTAACTGCAATGCAAGACCAGGGAGAGAAGTTCCCACTATTTCCCCGTATATACCCTGAAGGACCTGTGGTAAAAATCATCGATAACAGCAAGGAAATAGAAGTTCCTTATGCCAAATTGTCTTATGTCAACGAGGAAGAGGAACCAGAGCCTACAGTGTTTCCTCGCATAGATCCGCCGGAACCCAAGGTGAGGCCCGTTAACAACAATAGGGATTTGGAGCCTGCGCCCGCTGAGCACGGGAGGCAGGGGAAAGTGAAGAAGTTTGGTGACAAAAAAAAGGAAGAACCTAAGCCTACGATATTTCCTCCAATAAATCCTCCAGCACCCAAAGTAAAGCCCGTTGACAACAGCAAAGAAATAAAGCCTCCACCAGTTATACACTAGAAACGAGGGATGGTAAAGCAGAGTTAAAATAACCCTGGCTGAGTTGTCCTCTTAACGTGAAAACTTCACTCTGTAATCATTAAATGCTAAATAAAAGAAGGATGACGCGTTAAATTATTTCCTTGATTTGTGATTTTATAGTCCAAAGTACTTTGACTCATAGAATTCAGACGACAACCTTCATACGAGCACGAAGGAAACTCGGTTAAGAAAATAGGTTGAAATAAGTCAGGCGTTAAAATCAGTGGGAAACGGCTCACACGTTCTACCTCATTGTCTTGCGTCAACTCAGCTTTTAGGACAACTTTGATTCACGGAGGCATGTATGTCGACATCCACTCGAACCATTTAAAAATTCAATACTAATACACGATCTCCTGAGAGCAGTAGATGCATTTCAGTTTGTCGACAATTAAATTATATGGACTAAGTACCCGTGAATATACAGCATGAGAGTTTGACCGCTTTGAAAGATAAACCGATCTGTTCAAAGGCTGTTACTGAACACAGTTACAATAATGTGAAGCGGTAAAAAAAAAAAAAAAAAAAAACCTGAGGATACCGTAAAAGAAGGCCGCAAGAGGGTTCTGAGGATAGGGAAAACGATGAGAAAGAAGAGACCGTTGCCTCTAAACGGCGCAGCAACATCTGCCACCTCCTAATCACTAATATTCATTCAGCCCGCCTTCCTCATTGACCATTAAAAGAAAAGGGCATAACAGACTGCCTGTGAGAGCCGGATAATAAAAATAAACACTTGTGTAAGGTTTTTAACATGAAAAATTATACTTTATTCCATGCACTTTAAGAAAATTATTGATAATTTAATCTAATTTATCTGTCGTATCACAGAGATTCACTTTTCTTCTATTCTTTCCTTAACAATCACGTGTGCTCTACAGTAAGGAAAGGCAACGTGAAGCTTGTTCGAGAATGTATGCTGATAAATCAATTCTACTGTATTGAACGAATGTAAATTTTGCGGCTACCAGCCTTTTTAACAAAGAAACGATTAAAAAGGCCAATAAGAACAATAAAGCTATCATCATATATTAGACTTATTATGAAAAATCTGACTGATCGAGAGTATACCATAAAGACACAATAGCGTGTGAAGATGACAATGATGATAAATACAATATCTGCAGCGGATAAGGCATTTATCATGTCGAGTTCAAAGTCTGCCTTGTTTTACAAGTCCTTCGTCCTTGCTGTGTTCCTAAACTTTTGCAAACTCAAGGAAAGTGTCTTCTTTTGCAGATTGTTTACAAAATGTTTAATGAAACAATTCTAGAACTTGGTTTTCACATGATATCATGAATTATCAAACCTCGTATCTGTCTTATCAGCCTCAGCGTCGGTTTTGGTAATTCTTGATATCATGCTCAAACTAATCCTCTAACTGCTAATTATTACCGTTATTATCATATGCATTAATATCATTATAACTATCTTAAAATAAGTACAAATTTTGATACATCTAATTCTATATGCTCTTTCATACATCATTTCAATTAACATTCTGCCCTTGAAAATAAAGAACTCAACTTTCTTCGTTTACTGAAACTAGACATCCTAAATGTGGTATTGTATCAGCAGCGCACGTAGGACAAAGAAAGCCTCCAGCCTTTCTCACGTTTCCACCCTAGAGAAAGAAAGAAAACCTCGGCAAAGTTAAGACGAAAACGGTTTTATAGCCGCACGTACACTAGCTCGGAGGTGTTGCAGCCTCGACAAGTACACTAATCTCCTTCACTGCGGTTCTTCTGAATTCTACCCAACCCTTCCCCGTCCCACTCTATTTGGACACGTAAATAGAAGAGACTTGTCAGATTTGTTTACTGAGAAGAAAAGGAAGACTAATCGAGGAAAAATTTGTCCACGAAAGTGTTGGATCAATGTCAGTATCTGGGTAACCACGCACCTAGCCCTCCCCCTACAACAGTTAACTGATAACAAGACATGATTAATGGTTAATGTTGGGTTTTGGGGAGGGTAGGTGCGTAGTTGCTCAGATAACTACAGGGTGCCAATCATTACGGTTCTAGCACAGAAAAAAACAAACAACAACAAAAACAACAACAAAAGCAAACACAATGAAACAACAACTACAACAAGAAAAAGCTAAATATCACAGACAGTTAACAAAAAGAAGATAAGGTTGTCAATACCATCCTTCACGTTGCAAACGAACAAACCTGCGCAATACTCACTCACATTCACACCAAAAGTGCACTGCACGCACGTGATGTGCTGACCAACGCCCTTTTCTCATGGACACGAGTACACATTTAAGAATTATGTACTAAATCGCGCACAATTAGACAATCTATCACCAAAAAAAAAATCCAGTTGCTAAGTTTTCCAGCTTACCAGTACAACACTTTCTTTCCGAATCACAACGTGAGGCCGCGGAGAAAACTCGACATCTTTCTTACAGTTTACACAGAAGGCCGGCTGCAAATGAAAAAGATAATTTGGTATTATCAACTGAGTTGATAATGTAAATTGCCCACCGGAGAGAATTTTAAGTTGATGTTTCGAGTGTTAGCCCTTTGTCAGAACGACTGATACCTGAGACAACTCCTTCGGTGATACCACTTTCACGAAATGTTCCTGAAAGTGACAAAAACATAAACTAATTAGAAGGTTCAAGAACATGTACTCGTAACTGATGCGAAACAAGTGAAGTCAAGAAGCAGAACTAAACAACAAGAAACATACAACAATACAGGGCAAGCTTCAGCTCATGTTACGCCGTGTGGCTTACCTTTCTGTACCCAAGAATGTTGAGAATTGTACTATTGAGTTGGAGGCACTTCTTTGCTCGACTCACCGCGACATACACCAAGTTTCTTTCATCTTCACCATAGTCATCTAAATATATTACACAGGCAACTTGAATCAATAGGGAATTCTGGTTGCCTAGTGTTTAACCCTTCAACTCCCAGAAGTGATTAGCTCGTAACTTCTTCCTATAATATCCATACATTATCCAGAAAAAAGGTAACGAGAATACTCAGACTAATCAGATAGAAGTTGTTATCTTGATCTAACATCAATTCTCGTAACTAATTTACAAGAAAATGTGCGACAGGTAGAGGGGAGAACTGATTAACAAGCTGAATTCGAGATTATTTAGCGCTGCTCTTAGGCATTTGATTGTCACAATGTCTTTCGCTACTCAGAAGCATCAATGGACGCCGGTATAGAGTCAGATGTAACTGATGCACTGCTGGACAATAGTATACGAAAGGAGGAGTGACAATACTCCTGCCCCGGTTGTTCGAAGGTTGGATAGCGTTTTTCACTGAATAAATCTCCATCCGGTGGATAACACCATACAAATTGCTATCCCTTATCCATCGGATAGCAATTTATCCGTTGGACAGCGTTATCTGCCTTTTGCACAACTAGGCCATGAACCACACCATACCAAAAAAATCTGAATCGGCCATTTTCCAATATTGACCCTTAAGTCAAGTAAGGAAAACCCGGCAAATATCATTCCTTTACCTGTTTTTGGCGGAAAGGATGGGTAAATAAACATCAGACTGAAATGCTGTACAACAGAGACATAGATAACTAGTACATAAATTTTCTCGAGAACCATTATGCTGTTTGCCTGCGGTGCGAGGCAACGCCAGTCAGTGGTTGAAGTTGAAGAGTGAAGTTTTAGAAACAAGGTCAGTGTTTTCTGTGGTTGGGATGTTAGACTATCCGAGTGGAAAAAAAAAAAGAGCTGACTGCGGTGTAAATCCCAACCGGGATGGAGGATTCACACCTGATTTCACCCGTTTGTAAAAATAATGTTTTACTTACATAATGGAACACCCATCTCTATTCCAGGTAGAAAATCATCTGTGACACGAACTGTGTCGAATTCAAGCCCTTTGGCTTTGTGTGCTGTGGAGAAAACAATATCTGCGGGGAAGAAAACAAAAACAAAGATAACCAAAGGCAGAAATGATAAACACATCAAAGGATACTAAGGCTTCATTAAATAAAAGCAACTTGCGTGACAAAATTTGGAAAACTGTGCCAGCGGACGAATTAGCAGAGTGGCGAAAGGAACAGTGACACCTTAGGGCAATCAGATTATTTTCGAAACTCCATTGAAATCTTCTCCAGCTTGCAGATACTTTATAATTTCATCGTCACATACATGTAACATGAAGCAGTCGACTAAAACTCGCGAAAGTTTTTCGCTTGTTTTGCTTTGCTTTCGCGTTTGTACTTGTTTTTTTTTTCCTTCTGAATAGCCTTGCCTTTACAGACCACACTTTACTAGCCTCTTAGAAATCGTGGATATGTCCCTGGGTACAAACAGTTTTTGTTTGTTTGCCTGTCGGTTAACTATGGTTTTATTAATATTTTTATATATTGTTCCGTTTGGTTTAGAAAACATCACAAAATTTCTTTTTCCAGATAATAGGGAACATTTATTATGGAGCTTCACAATTATTTCTTAACTTTCTTACCCGCCTGCCGTAACTTTGTGACGGCTTTGGAAGTTATCTTATCTATTTTTTGCGGCAGCATAACATGATGTGCCTCAACGATCTGAAACAACAAGTGAAACTATAGTGTAGCTACTTCAGATTTGAGTAAACAGTCTGATTTATTTAGCAATAGTGAAAGCACATTGGCTGAGATGCCGGAAAAATGTACGTGACTAAGTTGCATTTAATTTTAGTTCTGTATCTGATTGGTTAAGAGAGGCACGCGTTTACTGGACCAATCACAGAAGGTGGTGAGCAAAACCAATGACGCAGTCAAAAAGTGTACGAGTCAAAAGTTTCTGTGGTTTCACGTGACATAACGTATCTTACTGTCTGACTAAATTGCGGATCTTGTAATATATCGACGAACTGTTCATAAAATAAGGTGAGATACAAACCTTAATCTTGCTCAGCAGTTTCGGGTCAGGAGCAGATTTCGCATACTTCTTCAATTCAGAAAATGAACGGAATTTCTTGATAAAAGCGTCCTTGATTTTTAAGTGAGCTACAAGAAAAAGAAACAATCTATGCTCCAAGCTACGTCATTCTTTTAATAAATTTTCATCGATCTGCGAACTGTTTCAAAAGTGTAGTCACGCCCAAAATCAAACGAAACCCTGTTTTACCTCTGGAGAAAACATTAGTTATATCCATTCGAGTAGCGTTGACTAGATGACATTATCACAGGCTTTTGTTGCAGGCGACATGATAAGACGGTCAATCTTAGCGTAAAAGTTGAAGCGAATAAAAGAATAACTTTGGTTTTCAGTACCATTACATGAGTGGTTATCAGAGCAACTGCATCTTATTTCGTTTGTTTTTCGCTTCTTTTTCCTAAAAATTCGAGAAATGGAATCATTTTAAAACTGATTATTTGTTGTATTTAACTCGCCCGGGATGATTTCAGTAAGAAAAGACCAGATAATAGGCCATCTCCGAATTACCTTTGGCCTCATTTTCAAAGCGAGTCTTGGTGCTCATCCTTTCCTTTGATTATAACTTTTCATTCACATGCAAATTAATCTCATTTTCGTACGAATGGCTGAGCACCAGGTCTCGTTTTGAAAATGAGGCAAAAGGTAATTCGGAAATGGCCTCTTGACCAGTCAGAGCCCACACATATGCAGAATTACCACAAACAGTCCTATAACCCTCATTTATAGGTCCTATCATCTTTTAGCCGACAACACTCAAGTGCATTTGGTATTTTTTATACCAGACTCCACTTTAAAGCTGGTTAAGTAAGTTCGCCATACACGCATCTATGTCTGACAACCCCCATCGTGTTTCACGTCACTTACGTTTGCTTGTACCAACAGTAAACAGTTTGTGGATGTCCAACACTCGATCAAGCGCCAGGCTTTTAAGACCCTGAGGAGAAAAGAAGGAAAAGAATGACGTTTGTAAGCAAAATGTATCTTGAATACCCGTTTAAGATTACAGTTTGATGTGAGATATGGACGACTGTTCTCGCAATTATCGCTATGGGTGGTACTTTATGTAGGCATGATTATCTTCCGCTACTTCGTTCTCGGCAAGAATTGCATCCTCTAGACATGACCATAGGCATGGTCCCAAGAGTGGCCGAAAAAGAATTCTCACTACAATACTGATACATTTTCCCTGTCCTCTTCTTGAGGTTTTGCATCTCGCAGGGTCGTATGCATAACTTTTTCTAACCCTGCTCGTGCCACCGCGCACAGCCCTAAAACGAGGAGCCGCACGGGTCCGATAATACACGAACTTGTGAAAACAAAAACAGGAATATCATTCACGCCTCACCCCAACAAAACCAACTTTTTTATCGTTGTTCGCACAGCACACATTGGCAGCCTCGTTGAACAGAGTAAAATTACAGCGTGTGATCACGCACAGCTGACCAGATTGTTCACCAAGCACTGAGCCTACAAAACGGATAATAAATAACATATGGATCCATTGAGATCGATTGAGAAGGTGGTGAAAGTTTCCGAGACCAGTGAAAGAAGGCAGTAAAGTCCCAGATTGAAATTTATGATTGATATTGGAGGCAACAGGATAAACATGCGAGCGAACACAACTTGCCTCTTGGGTTCAGAGGGAGTATCGATCATACAAATAACCCTTGCAATTTTAATGATTTCTTGTATAAAGGTGTTGTATTTACCTTTCTTAGCTCCTCCAACCAAAGTCTTGTTTCGCACACCTTTCAACACGTCCAAAACACAAGACGCAACATAAGCTATCTCCGGACCAAATCTGAATGACTGTAAACCAACAGAATTTAATCGTAAGAAGATTTCACACTCTCTGTTACAGTAAGGGAGATATAAAAGTACGTTGAAGCGAATTTCATGTTTCTATAGTGTATCACTATCATGTTGTGACAACAACAACAACAACAAAAACAACAACAGCTACTACAACCGAGCGGAAATATCTCCACCCCACTTCCGTTCAGTGTCCATTGCTGCCGTAATTTTGTTGTTGTTTTCTGTTAAGGAATCTAAAGGTTATATGTCATTTGTTCAATGATCTATTCATTCTTATTCATCTATTCGTTGATTTCGTCCACTAATTTCTTGTGTCCTTTTTTTCCTTCTTTTGTATTCCATGTAGTTATATGTGGTACCTTGTAAAAACAGCACTGTTGTCTTTCTTTCTTTCTTTCCTTCCTGCTTTCCTTCTTTCTTTCTTTCTTTCTTTTTCTTCCTGCCTTTATTAATTTCTTTTATTATTTCCAGTAATTTTAATTACTATTATTGTAATTATCATCTTGTAATTTCTTTTTTTTTTCCGACCTCGAAAGCTAGACTGAAAACATATGGAGAGAGAGGGTTTGCTGTGGTGGCACCGAGACTATGGAACTTGATCCCACTTGAATTAAGATCCAGTAGTTCGATAGACATCTTTAAACGACATTAAAAAAAACATCTTTTTAAACAAGCTTTTTAACTCTTTTAATTTATAGATGATTTTTAACTTATTGATGTAACTTACGTGATGCTTTTTTTTATAATGTTGTAGAACGTTTAGCTTTTTAAATATCTTATTTAATGTAGAGCGCCATAGCCAAATAGTGGGTTGAACGCTATATAAATATTTTATTATTATTATTATTATTATTATTATTATTATTATTATTATTATTATTTATTTCTCATTCAAGGCTGTGCTCTAACGGCGCCAGGTCGCCTGAGGCGACTAACATTTGACCTCGGGCGACTGAAAATATTTTCTTGGTCGCCCGGCCGGGCGACTGGCTGGTGTTGGTTTCTTGATTTACAGTCAAAAAAAAAAAAAGAAAATGTTGTTCAATCGGGCGCGCGTTGATATTCAAAGGTCGTTCCACGTGAATTTACGTGTAACATAATCATCGACTTTGATCGTGACAAGCTGCACAGTTTTCGATTTTAACCGCTTTTCCAAATAGTATTATAATTTTTCCTTTAAATTAGGATGGCTCGTTAGTTAGTTTTTGAAAAGCAATTGTTACTTCTGCTCTGACAGGCGTAAAGTACGGTCGACGATTAATAAATCGCTAAATGAACACGGGAGTCGTTCTTTTAAAAGAAAATGTTGTTCCATCGGGCGCGCGTTGATGTTCAGAGGTCGTTCCACGTGAATTCACATGTAGCATAATCCTTGACTTTGAACTTGACTAGCTGCACAGTTTTCGATTTTAACGGCTTTTCCAATAGCATTAAAATTTTTCCTTTAAATTGGGATGGCTCATCAGCTAGTTTTTCAAAAGAAGTTGTTACTTCTGCTCTGATAGGCGTAAAGTACGGTCGGCGATTAATAAATCGCTGAATAAACACGGGAGTGGCTCTTCTATGCTAATTTAATATTTTAGCCGGCTTTTTACTGCCGTGTCTGCGAGGCAAAAACATAACTTAAGATTGTTTTTCCAGTAAAACACGATGTATAAAAAAGAAAAGATACATTTTTGTTGTGATTGTTTTAGAAACGGGTATAAACTCTATAAGTCCCGCATTGTCCTTGGTGTCGTGACAAGTTATTACGTATCACGCATTTTTAATAATTAACTGACTGATTTATTAATTTGGGCGACCAACTAAGAGACCCGGGCACCTCAGCTAAAATGTTTGGGAGCCCGAAGGGCTCGCCGAAATTTTGATTTGGGCGACCATCTTTTAGGCCTGGGCACCCAAGCTAAAACGCTTGGGAGCCCGAAGGGCTCCCTGAAATTTTCCTTAGAGCACAGCCTTGCTCATTACACAACTGATGATGGATGATGCTTCATCCGAAACATGTTTTGTTTTCATAAAAAAATATAGATCAAAAAATGAACTTCAAAAGCATCGTGTGGTTCATCAAAGCATTATCATCTTATCATTATCATAATTATTATTATTATTATTATGATTATCAGAGGTAATATAAATATTATCATTATCTCTACTACTATCGTTACAGTTATTGTCAGAGTCACCAACTAACCTGAGTGAGGTAAAAAGTGTGGGTGCCTTTCACCTCCTGAAGAGCGTTTCTTGCTCCGCGAAACGCATAGATCTGCTGATGGGGGTCTCCCACTAAAATCTTGGCACAAGACTGACTGAGAAGAATATCGCACACAGCTACAACAACACGCGACACGTGTTAGCATGCATCCAATTCATATTCTCAAGACAAATTTAAATAACTAAGACTGATAATATTATGGTTCAAGTTTTCGAGACCAATTTTGGTGAGCAGTGAAGCAATTCAATAAAATATTGCATTATTGTTTAAAATTAAAAATTATCGTCAAGGATGATTGGGTACAATGGTTTCTTATACAATGCAAAAAGTTTTTCTCACCAGGAGTACAGTCCTGAGCTTCATCGACCAAGAGACAGTCATATCCATCAAGAACTGGCTTGTTGAGTTGATAAATCTTAAGATAACCTGGAAAAAAAGTTATGAGACAATGTAAATCTGTATTTCAAGGTGGCCCCTCGGTTTGCGTGCTGGACTCCGGGTCGAGAGGCCTAGGCTAGGGATCTGGTACTCACTTACTGTACGGGCGCGTTCTGTATTCTAACGTAGAGATATAAAAAAGATTGCACACTTACCATCATGAGTGATTGGAAATTCTCCATCACCTCGATCTTTCATTCTCTCCCATAAGCCATGCGCATGTGAGACAACTTTCTACGGTTAAAATGAAATTCAGACAACCATGTCAACTATACCTTATCCACAGGTGTCCATAAGTGGCAAAGAAAAAAAAACAGCCCAGTAGAATAAACTTCGAATATAATCCCATACAGATGCTACAAATTGGCTTTCAGCTGTTGCACTTTCTGGACACATGAATCCTTTCGCCATGAAAAACTTAACGTAAACTCGTCCGATCTCAAGAAATGACAACATTTTTTTATCTGTCACGACATTTTTTGACATGTTCTTTACCATCTCCAGTTTAAGTTACCACAAAATACAAAATAGGATTAATAATGCTGCACAGAATGCAATGGTCGAATGCCATAAAAACTGAACTATGAGGCGTTGGCGCGGCCGTATACTATGTTCATGCGTAAGAAGGGTGCTGCACGCTGCTAGGGATTAAGTTACAACAAAACCAGTCAAACGCAACAATGTTAGACTCAATGCCCTGTGATTCCATCTATATTCAGTTGTAAACCTACCAAAGCGCTAGCATCTGACTCCTCCCGTTTCCATCCAAATATCTTGTTCGCGCCAAAAGCTACGAAGCAGATTGTTTTCATTCAAATTTCGTTTGTTGTTTCTTTCATGTATCTTAACTGTCACATAGGTTCGTATTATCCCCTCGCCGGATGTCGCTCATAGTAGTCTTGTCATTGCTAACTTCAGTGTATTTCTTTACTTCTGTTTTTGAAACCACTGCGACTGTTTGTCACTAAATGACCGCTCGAAGTACCTGTCACTTAAGTTTAAAATAAATCTACCTGTGCATCTTCTCAATCACATCACCCTACCTGAATGTGCTGGTCGCTGTTCAAATAACTTTTATCTGAGCCATATTCACCAAAGATAGATGTCAGAACCTCACTTTCTTCTGAGGAAGAAACATCCACTGAGGCACTTTTGGTTGCTGGTACATGCTTGGGGTTCACAGTGGTGTCCGCAGATGCTATGAAGTTATTAAGAGTTTCTTCAACGCGTCGGGCATGAAGATATCCGCAATTGAAAGGAAGGGCATCCATGATAGTTCCGATCCGTAAGCCACAAGTAAGCTTGTGTTTGTATCTAAATAAATGAATTAATTCTTTAAAGGATATTGTATGGCTACGCGTGGATACGAATTTTGTACTCTAGTGTTGGTATGAAGCGATTAGATCAGGCCATCTTTGCACCTGCTGGTGAGCATAGGGCATCAACCATTGACCTCCACCGGACTATAGTTTGGCAGTTCTCTTTTCTCCCTCTAGGCATCACATCGGCATGATGATTTGCTAGTTTTCTAGAGCATCTCATCGCATGCGTAATTGCAGTGCATTAAAATCAAGAATGCTGTTCTTCTAACCTAACTCCCACTTCTCTGTAGGCGAGCGAGTGGATTGTACGGTTCTCAACATTGCCGGGGAACATGTTAACAGCATGTTCCTGAATTGACCTTAAAGACAAAGAGACAAACAAAAACAAAAATATGATAAGCTGAACTGTTCACAAGTACTTTACTTGGTAAAAGTGTCTTTGTTGACTGCAGCTTATGGAACACTACTAAAATCAAAACGTTTTCTCGCCCTCCCCAGTCCCCTACCCCTACCGTCCACTCTAACTCCAAATCAAAAATGGCCGGTCGGATAAACGATCGCGAGCTTATAACGTTCACTCGCTCTAATAAGATGCCTGCAAGTGCAAACAAAGCAAACGCACTTTCAAATTTTCAAATAGCTCTGTTTCCAGAGTGCTCATTCACTATTCAAAGTCATTTTCCCTTTCACTTTTACAGCTCAAGAGATTCCTGGGAAAGTTTACACCATGTAGTATGTTCACCTACTTGTTGTACGCCACATTAAGGAATCGCCCCTTAGGCCTCATCTTGGTGTACTCAACAAGAGTTGTAGTCTTACCAGTTCCTTGAAAACAAAAATTAAATCAGGGTTTCATTGAGAAATGAAGCAGCAATGAGCAATGTTGTGAGAAGTAAAAGGGCTAAATTGAGCTTGAAGCAGTGTGGCCTAAAGTTTCAGGCAATGTGCTGGAATCTGTGGTCATGGGTTCAAGCCCTCTGCCATACTTCTCACTGAATCTGTTCTTGCTTGCCCCCATATCAATTCCTTAGCTGCACTTTGTATAGAGCCAACTGGTCTGCCTCCTACCAGTTGGGATTTAAATACCACGTTTTTTCACAATTTTTGTTTCCAATTTGTTTGTGTTTTTCAGGTGAAAATCCCAATTTGGGGAGAGGTCAATTAAGTATACCTTTAATCACATACTCCGTACATATGAAGAGAGAAAGTTCAAGAATTTCATTCAGATAATTCTTTGAAGACGTGTAGACAGAGAATTATCTGATATCCTAAATAAATATCCTTTTGTCTGTACAGTATATATACAATTTATACAATTGCAAACATGTCAGGCAAGACAGACCAAGCTTGCTTGTTATGATTGCCAGTCAGAAAACGCTCTTCCAGTTAACCTATTGCAAAGCCAGGTATATAATTATCTAAAAAAAAACATCTCACCAGCAAAAGCTACAATTTTTGTGATCTCCCCCACTCTGACATCATGTTTGATAATGCGAACTTGTTCTTGGGTAAGTTGCAACTTGTCAGAGATTGACCTATGGGGAAAGAGATTATTCCTCAGATTTCTTTCACATTCGCAAAGGGTGGCAGCTGACAGATTGCACTCCATGCTGAGACTGAAAATTCTTCTGTAAAAAATCTTCAGTAAATTTTGCATGCCATTGTCCACCAGGATTTTCAAGTGTGGTATAGACAAGTACATCCACTTGTTTTATATCTTTTCTGCTTAACTGATCAGGCATTTTCCATCAGTGAAAAAGGAAAACAGCTTTGTAATACCTAGTGGGGTAATTTCCTATCTTAGGCAAAAAGCAGTATATGAGCTTATATATATAGCTGAGATTGAGTAAATCAATCTGAAAGTTCTAGAGATAAAATTTCCAAAATTGGTCCCCATGTTACCTGTCCTGCATCATTGACTGCTGTTCAGTAGAATTCTGACCAGACACAGAACCAAGAGATGCACATGTGGCTCGGAATGCATTCTCATACAAATACAGTGTATAGAACACCCTGTAGTGAAGACTAATTGGAGAAAAAATAAAATGCGGGATGAAAGGTGGCAAGAACACCTCAAACATCACTTTAATTTATAATAAGACAGGTTAATCTTGCTATATTGGCATTGCAGTGGTTTCAATGCCTGTGAGACCTCTCACTGCTGTCTGTTTAAGCTCTTGTGATTTGCTTTTGCCTTACTGTACAGCCACCTTTTATACCATTGGCAGTACCATATGGAAAAAGTTACTGAAATTTCTGTGGTATAGAATATCAATGGATTTCATGATTTCACCTTAAGATTTATTTGACATACAAAAATTAATTGCTTCTTACAGTGTATTTATCATTGGGCACATACAATTAGGTGTTTTAATATTGTAGCAGTGAATCTCAGAATCAAATCTGAAGCAACTCATTCTATCATCAGACATACCCACTTCCAATTCTGTTTTGTGACTCCAGGAAGTAAAAGATTGATGCCAGACAGTAAAGACATTCCAGAATGTCATGTACCAGACAGGATGTGGACCTTGTCAAACAATGGACTATTTCTTGTACTTCATAAACTGTTTGGCAAACCAGTGTCAGAAGTGCTACAACAGACCAAGGACTAGGAACCTTGAACAGAGACAGTGTATGCTTAAATTGGGTCAATACACATCATTATAACCCTGTACACCCTGACATCAGTATCCATTTTCTCCACACTGTTCTTTATACATTTCCTATGGTACTGACAAAGAGAATTTGTTTAACAATCAAGAGCCTCTTTAGTAGGTGATCATTTCCTTTATTCTCATGACCTCAATGTTTGTTTTAGGGGCAATACTGATAGGAAAAAATAGTTACTAATCACTCTAAGGGATTAAAGGGTTAGCAGATACTGTCACACATCATTTTCACAAAGTGTTCTCCCATAATTATTCTGAGGATGACAGGTAAAATAAATTTTCAAACTGGTAGAGCAATGCCTTTAATTGTTGAACTTTTAATTTCCAAGCAATTTTAGGAAGTATTAAGAGGTACAAAACATGGTAAATTTTAACTGTTACTGCCTAACAAGGAGAACACTGAGTACACAGTTGTTTTTTTAGCAAATCAAGAGAATTAGAATTATCTTGATAATCATCATAAGGTTGAGAATTACAGTTTTGGAATCCTAGAAATTTTTGTTGATTTTGTGAAGATTACAAATTAGACTTTGGATCTTGTCAATATTTCCACATGATTAAAGTAAATGTTGGTCAGTATATGTGACACAGCTCTTGAACTTGATAAGCCATTCATCCTCTACTATTCCATACTCCAACACTTGTACACTCCTCTCAAAAAGAGAAAGTGAAGCAAACTAGCACCAAGTAAAATTTACACTTTGCAAAAATCATGATATGTTGTACCTCTCTTGAGCTGCTGGTAAGAGTTTCCAAGAATGTCTTTATCAAAGGGAACTTGGGATGTGTCTTTAACTTTTCAATTGAAGATGAACTTGCTTTTCTTTTAAAATCTTTCATAAAACTACAAAACCATAAAAAAAACAAATTGAAAATAGCCAAATGCAAGTTAGACCAAGTAGAACCTAAGACAAAGTTCGGTGACAGGTGGTCACTCAACCATGCAGGCGTCAAGCTTTAAGAATCTACACCTCTCCTGTTGGGGTGATGTCATTCTGTGTTATTTGCTTCATATTACAAAGTTCCAACTCTCATACTCTGCCCACCCTGTGGTGAGTATTTCAAAGCTGTCTGTCCTTTTCCTGTGATCATTAATGTGACAGTGCTTTGGTGGAGGCCATTAAAAGGGTCATCATGTTTAGAATT
>NC_142674.1:1313771-1443771 GCF_964200805.1 Pocillopora damicornis
CCGATGATATGCAGGCATCTTTCTCTATTTTCTTACCGAGCTCAAAACATACAATCTCTCTTATTCTATTTACAGAGCATGACGCTACCGACATAGCTGATCCCAGCTGTGTGCGGGACGCGTGTCATATGAACTTCGTAGTGGACCTCACCCACCGTAGAGTCTAAGGCTCAGTGGTTCGAGTTTTGGAACGGGATTAATCGTAACAAAAATGTTTTTAGCTCAAATGGATGGCCAGTAAGTACAACGCAATTAAGGAACTTCTGAATTAGGTAACCTTTTCTAAACCGTACTTTCCTTTTAACAACGATGTAAGGCAACGTAAAGCTTGTTCGAGAATGTATACTGATAAATTAATTCTATCGTTTTGAACGGATGTCAACTTCGCGGCCACCAGCTTTTCTCAAAAACAAGCGATTAAAAAAACAAAAAAAAAAAGTTACACCCGTTTTGAAATCACTGGTGGTCCCTGTAATCTGATTAGCTCTAAATCGCACCACTTTTTTTGCTTTAAATCGCATCTTTTTCCCAGCCAATGAGGAGGCTATACTGAGAATAAAACAACCAATCAGATTTCAAGGCTTGAAAGACAAAGAGTATCATGTGGCAAATTTTGCAACTTTTGTTTCTAGACTCTCATTTTTTCCCCTCAAAAAATGGATGAATTTAATCTCAAACCGGCTAAGTACTGCATCAATTAAAAAAATTTGAACTGACCAAGTCCTGTATTTGAGCGATTTCAAAATGGGTGTAATAAAGTGGTAATTGAACCTCGAGTTGAGCAATTTTGGTCTGAAATCATACTTATGATTTCAAATCGAACTCACGCTGCGCGCTTGTTCGATTTTGAAATCACGCGTATGATTTCAGCCCAAATTGCACTTCACGCAGTTCAATTACCATTATTTATCACACATTAGAGTTACTATGAAAAATCTGAATAGGAAAAATGATATTTATTACTATATAATAGACTTACTATGAAAAATATGAATTAGCACGAGCATTCCATTAGGATAAATAGCGTGAGGAGATGACATGATTAAATAAAACAGAAAGAAAAAGTAATAGTATTACCATACATTAGAGTTACTATGAAAATCTGAATTACAGTAGCGTGTGAAGATGACATAATAAATGCAATATCTGCAGAGGATAAGGTATTTATCATGTCGAGTTCAAAGTCTCCCTTATTTTACAAGTCCCTCGTCCGTGTAGTGTTCCCAAACTTTTTCAAACTCAGGGAAAGTGTCTTCTTTTGCAGATTGTTAACAAAATGTGTAATAAAATAATTATAGAATTCGGTTTTCGCTCGATATCATGAATTATCAAACCTCGCATCTGTGTTATCAGCCTTAGCGTCGGTTTTGATAACTTATGATATCATGCTCAAACTCACCACTAATTGCTTATTATTACCGTTATTATCATATGCATTAATATCATTATAACTATCTTAAAATAAGTACAAAATTTGATACATCTAATTCTATATGCTCTTTCATACATCATTCAATTAACATTCTGCCCTTGGAAATGAAGCACTCAACTTTCTTTGTTTACAGAAACTAGACATCCTAAATGTGGTATTGTATCAGCAGCACACGTAGGACAAAGAACGCCTCCAGCCATTGTCACATTTCCACCCTTGAGAAAAAAAAGAAAACCTCAGCAGAGTTAAGACGAAAACGGTTTTATAGCCACAAGTACACTGGCTCGGAGGTTTTGCAGCCTCGGCAAGTACACTAATCTCCTTCGCAGCAATTCTTCTGTATTCTATGCATTCCTTCCCCGTCACCCTCTGTTTGGACGCGTAAATTTATAAGGAAGACTGAAAAGACAAGGAAGACTAGGCAAGGAAAAATTTGTCTACGAAAACGTCGGATCAATGTAAGTATCTGATCAACTGGCACCTATACCCCTCCCCCAACAACAGTTAACTGAGAACAAGTCATGGTTAATGCTTGGTTTTAGGGGAGAGTAGGTGAGCAGTTGCTCAGATAACTACAGGGTGCCAATCATTACGGTTCTAGTACAGAAAAAAAACAAACAACAACAAAAGCAAACACAATGAAACAACAACTGCAACAAGAAAAAGCTAAATATCACAGACAGTTGACAAAAATAAGATAAGGTTGTCAATACTATCCTTCACGTAGCAAACGAACAAACCTGCACAATACTCACTCACATTTACACCAAAAGCGCACAGCACGCACGTGTGTACACACATGCCTATGATGTGCTGACCAACGCACTTTTCTCTTGGACACGAGCACACATTTAAGAATTACGTACTATATCACGCACAATTGGAAAATCTATCATCAAAACAAAATCCACTTGCGAAGTTTTCAGCTTACCAGTACAACATTTTCTTTCTGAATCACAACGTGAGGCCGCGGAGAAAACTCGACATCTTTCTTACAGTTTACACAGAAGGCCGGCTGCAAATGAAAAAGATAATTTGGTTTTACCAACTAAGTTGATAATGTAAATTGCCCACCGGAGAGAATTTTAAGTTGATGTTTCGAGTGTTAGCCCTTTGTCAGAACGACTGATACCTGAGACAACTCCTTCGGTGATACCAACTCCACGAAATGTTCCTAAAAGTGACAAAAACATAAACTAATCAGAAGGTTCAAAAACATGTACTCGTAACTGATGCTAAGCAAGTGAAGTCAAGGAGCAGAACTAAAAAACGAGGAACATACAACAATACAGGGCAAGCTTCAGTTCATGTTACACCGTGTGGCTTACCTTTCTGTACCCAAGAATGTTGAGAATTGTACTATTGAGTTGGAGGCACTTCTTTGCTCGACTAACCGCGACATACACCAGGTTTCTTTCATCTTCACCATGGTCATCTAAACATATTACACAGGCAACTTGAATCGAAAGGGAATTCTGGTTGTCCTGTGTTTAACCCTATAACTCACAGAAGTGATCAACATGTAACTTCTCCCAATAATACCCATACATTATCCAGCACACAGGTAATGAGAATACTCAAACTTATCAGGTAGAAGTTGTCGTCTTGATCTAACATCAAATTCTCGTAACTAATTTACAAGGAAATATGTAGCAGCTAGAGGGGAGAACTGATTAACAAACTAGATTCTGGGTCGCAGATTTTGAGTCCAATTCATGCCCGAGATTATTTTGCGCTGCCCTTGGGCATTTGAGTGTCACAGTGTCTTCCGCTACTCGGAAGCATCAAAGGACGCCGGCACAGAGTCAAAGGTTATTGACATATTGCTGGACAATAGCAGGCGAAAGTAGTAGTGACAATACTCCTAGCTCCGGTTTTTTGGCGGAAAGGATGGGTAAATAAACATAAGACTGAAATGCTGTACAACAGAGACATAGATAACTAGTACAAAAGTTTTCTCGATAACCATTATGCTGTTTGCCTGCGGTGCGAGGCAACGTTAGTGGTTGAAGTCGAAGAGTGAAGTTTTAGAAACAAGGTCAGTGTTTTCTGTGGTTGGGATGTTAGACTATCCGAATGCAAAAAAAAGAGCCGGTGGTGGTGTGAATCCCCACCAGGATGGAGGATTTACACCTGACCTCACCCACTCGTAAAAAAATGTTTTACTTACGTAATGGCACACCAATGTCTGTTCCAGGTAGAAAATCATCTGTGACGCGAACTGTGTCGAATTCAAGCCCTTTGGCTTTGTGTGCTGTGGAGAAAACAATATCTGCGCGGAAGAAAACAAAAACAAAAATAAACAAAGGTAGAAATGATAAGCACATCAAAGGATACTAAGGCTTCATTAGACAAAAGTAGCTTGCGTAGCGAAAGGGATTGTCACTGTAGCTGGAAAACTGTGCCAGCAGATGTATTAGCAAAGTGGTGAAAGGAAAAGCGTAAACGTGACACCTTTAGCTCAATGAAGAGTGCATATAACCCAGAGAGTAAGATAAAGACCAGTAAGAAAATTAAGGCAATCAGATTATATTCGAAACTCCACAGAAACCATCTCTAACTTGCAGCCACTTTCTGATTTCATCTAAGCATACAAGTAACCTGAAGTAGTCAACTAATGCTCGCGAAAGAAATTTCTTTCGCTTGTTTTGCTTTGGTTTTGCATTTGTACTTGTTTTTCTTTTTCCTTCTGAATAGCCTTGCCTTTACAGACCACGCTTTGCTAGCCTCTTAGAAATCGTGGATATGTACCTGGATACAAACAGTTTTTACTTGTTTGTCTTTCGGTTAGTTATGGTTTTTTTCTCTTGTTCCGTTTGGTTTATAAAATTTCACAAAATTTCTTTTCCCAGTTAAAAGGGACCAACAATTATGGAGCTTCACAATATCTTAACTTTCTTACCCGCCTGCCGTAGGTTTCCAACGGCTTTGGAAGTTATCTTCTCTATCCTTTGCGGCAGCATGACATGATGTGTCTCGACGATCTGAAACAACAAGTGAAACTAAAGTGTAGTTGCTTCCCATTTGAGTAAACTGTGTTTGATTTATTTATAAGAACGAATAAAACAACAACAAAAACTGAAGTACCTTCAACAATGAAAGCACATTGCCTAAGACGCTGGAAAAACGTGCGCGACTGAGTTGCATTTATTTTTAGTTTTATATCTGATTGGTTGAGAGTGGCGCGCGTTTTTTGGACCAATCACAGAGCGAAGTAAAACAAACCGATGACGCGGTCAAAAAGTGTCCACGTCAAAAGTTGTCGTGGTTTCTCGTGAAATAACGTATCTCATTGTCTGACTAAGCTGAGGATCTTGTAAGATATCGAGTAACCTTTTAACCATAAAGGCGTGGTACAAACCTTAATCTTGCCAAGCAGTTCTGGGTCAGGAGCACATTTCGCATACTTCTTCAATTCAGAAAATGAACGGAATTTCTTGATTAAAGCGTCCTTGATTCCTGAGTGCGCTACAAGAAAAAGAAACAATTTATGCTCCAAGCCATGTCATTTTTTTCTTTAATTTTCATCGATCTGCGAACTGTTTCAAAGTGCATAAATGCTCATAACTAAACGAAACACTGCTTACCCCTGGAGAAAACACTGTTAATAAAAGTAGCGTTGACTAGATGACATTATCACAGTTATTTGTTGCAGGCGACATGATATGACGGCCAATCTTAGAGTAAAAGTTGAAGCGATCATTGGACAATCGTAGACCTCGCGGAGAATAAATTTGTTTTTCAGTATCATTACATGAGTGGTTATCAGAGCAACCGCATTTTATTTCGTTTGTTTTTTGGCTTCTTTTTCTTCAGAAATTCGTGAAATAGCTTGGAATCATTTTGAAAATAACTAATTATTTGTTGCATTCAAGTCGTCCGGGATGATTTACCAGGAAAAGACCCGATAATAGGCTATTTCCGAATTACCTTTGGCCTCATTTTCAAAGCGAGTCCTGGTGCTCATCCTTTCCTAAGATCATAACTTTTCATTCACATGCAAATTAAACATGGTTAAGCAACACGCCTCGTTTTGAAAAAGAGGCAAAGGTAAATCGGAAATGGCCTAATGACCAATCAGAGCCCACACATATGCAAAATTACCACAAACAATGATCTAACCCTCATTTATAGGTCCTATCATCTTTTAGCCTACAATACTCGAATGTTTTTGGTATTTTTTGTACCAGACTCCACTTTATAGCTGGTGAAGTATGTCCGCCATACACGCATCTATCACTGACAATCCCCATCGTGTTTAATGTCACTTACGTTTGTTTGTATCAGCAGTAAACAGTTTGTGGATGTCCAACACTCGATCAAGCGCGAGGCTTTTAAGACCCTGAAAAGAGAGAGAAGGAATAGCATGATGTTTGTAAGCAAAATGTATCTTAAGTACTCGTTTAAGGTTACAGTTTGATGTGAGATGTGGACGAATGTTCTCGCGTGTGCCGGTTTGTGTTGTACTTCATGTAAGCATGATTATTTTCCTGTATTTCGTTCTCAGCAAGAATTGCATGCTCTAGACATGACTCAAGGCATGGTCCCAAAAGTGACCGGAAAAGGATCCTCCCAACAGTACTGATGTATTTTCCCTGTCCGACAAGACTTAGCCCAGTCGATAATCATTTTATCATGCACCTGCCGCTCTGACTGTTTCTTCCGTTCTTCTCGCGGTTTTGCATCTCACAGGGCCGTACGCATAACTTTTTCTAACCCAGCTCGTGCTACCGCGCACGCCTCTTAAACAGTGAGCCGCACGGGTCAGATGATACACGAACTTATGAAAAAAAAAAAAAAAAAATTCAATCACGCCTCACCCCAACAAAACCAACTCTTTTGTCGTTGTTCGCACAGCAAACATTAACAGCCTCGTTGAACAGAGTATAATTACAGCGTGTAATCACGCACAGCTGACCGGATTGTTCACCAAGCACTGAGCCTACAAAATGAACGATACATAACATAAAGATCCATTGTGCTGATCAAAACCCTAACAGTCATAAAAAATGAAAGATTTTTCAAAGGCTAGTAACGCACCCTTATCAACTAACTTACGCCGGACGCCTCACAACTGTGTGTCGTGAAATCAAAACCAGATTAGTCGCGATGAACAAACAGAATTAAGTAAAATATCACCAGGGGCAAGTGGAAAAACAAAGCAAAAGCAAGTCAACCACCTCGAGCGCGGGAGAACGAGAGGAACCATGTCAAAACTGGTTTTGGGTTGCATCTGACCAACTGAAAAGGTGGCGGAAGTCTTTGAGACCAATGAAAGAAGGCAGTAAAGCGACACCACTTTAATGCTAAAACCCAGATTTAAATCAATGAGTGATATTTACGGCAACGAATTGGTTCAGTGGGAGTATTGATCTTACAAATAACCCTTGCAATTTAAATAAATTTCAGGCGTGGTATCTACCTTTCTTAGCTCCTCCAACCAAAGTCTTGTTTCGCACACCTTTCAACACGTCCAAAACACAAGACGCAACATAAGCTATCTCCGAACCAAATCTGAATGACTGTAAACCAACAGAATTCAAGTGTAAGAAGATTTCACACGTTCTGTTACAGTGAAGAAACATAGAAATGTGCGTTGAAGCGAATTCCATGCTTCTATATTGTATAACCATCACGTCGTGAAAAAAACAACAACAAAAACAACTACTACAACCAAACGGAGATGTCTCCACCCCCCCCCCACCCCCATTTAGTGTCTATTGTTGCTGTTATTTTTGTTGTTGTTTTTGTTGAGGAATCTATAGGTTATGTGTCACTTATTCAGTGAACTATTCATTTGTCTTTCTCTATTCGTTGATTTCGTTGTTTAATTTCTTGTTTTGTATTTCATTTAGTTACATGTAATGCTTTGTAAAAAACAACACTATTTTCTTTCTTTCTTTCCTTCTTTCTTTCACTCTGTCTTTTTCTTCCTTCCTTTCCTAATTTCTTTTATTCTTCCCAGTAATATTAATAACTGTTATTATCATTATCATCTTACTGTTATTGTTATTATCATTATTATTATTAGTAGTATTAGTAGTAGTAGTAGTAGTAGCAGTAGCAGTAGCAGTAGCAGTAGCAGTAGCAGTAGCAGTAGCAGTAGCAGTAGCAGTAGCAGTAGCAGTAGCAGTAGCAGTAGCAGTAGCAGTAGCAGAAGCTATCACTATCGTTACAGATATTGTCAGAGTCACCAACTAACCTGAGTGAGGTAAAACGTGTGGGTGCCTTTCACCTCCTGAAGAGCGTTTCTTGCTCCGCGAAACGCATATATCTGCTGATGGGGGTCTCCCACTAAAATCTTTGCACAAGACTGACTGAGAAGAATATCGGAGGCAGCTACAACACAACATGCGACACGTGTTAACATGCATCCAATTCATATCATCCAGACGAATTTAAATAACTATGGTTTTTAATGTAATGGTTCAAGTTTCGAGAGCAGTGAAGCAATTCAATAAAATACCGGATTATTGTTGAAAATCAATTTAAAATTATCGCCAAAAATGATTGGGTACAATGAATCCTTATGCATGCAAAGAGTTTTCACTGACCAGGAGTACAGTCCTGAGCTTCATCAACCAGGAGACAGTCATATCCATCAAGAACTGGCCTGTTGAGTTGATAGATCTTAAGGTAACCTGGAAAAAGAATTATGAGTGTAAATCATTCTGTAATTCAAGGTGGCCTCACGGTGTACACGCTGGACGAGGCCTGGGCTAGGGATCTGGCACCCATTTACAGTACGGGTGCGTTCTGTATTCTAAACGTTGAGATATAAAAAAAAGATTACACACTTACCATCGTGAGTGATTGGGAATTCTTTATCTCCTTGATCTTTCATTCTCTCCCATAGGCCATGCGCATGTGAGACAACTTTCTACGGTTAAAATGAAATTCAGACGACCATGTCAACTATACCTTATCCACGGGTGTCCATAAGCAGCGAAAAAACAAAAACAGCCTAGTATAATAAACTTCGAATATCATCCATTGAGATGCTAGAAATTGGCTTTCAAATATCGCCCTTTCCGGACACATGAACCCTTCCGCTATGAAAACTTGACGTAAACTCGCTTGATCTCAATAAATGACACAACATTTTTTAATCTGACACGACATTTTTGACATGTCTCCTTCCATCTCCCGTTTAAGTTACCACAAAATACAAAATAGCATTAATAATGGTGCACAGAATTCCATGGTCGAATGCCATATAAACTGAACTTTGAGACGTTGGCGCGGCCGTGTATACCATGTTCATACATAACAAAGGTGCTGCACGTTGCAAGGGGTTAAGTTATAACAAAAGCAGTCAAACACAATCATGTTAGCCTCAATACCCCATGTTTTCAACAGAATTTTCAGTTGTAAACCTACCAAAGCGCTAACACCTGACTCCTCCCGTTTCGATCCAAATATATCGTTCGCGCCAAAAGTTACGAAGCGATTGTCTTCGTTTCAATTTCGTTTGTTGTTTATTTCATGTATCTTAACTGTCACGTAGGTTCGTATGATCCCCTTGCCAGATGTCGCTCATAGTAGCCTTGTCATTGCTAGTTTCAGTGTATTTCTTTGCTTCTGTTTTAAAAACCACAGTGACTGTTTATCGCTAAATGACCGCTCGAGGCATCTGTCACGTACGTTTAAAATAACTCTACCTATGCGTCTTGTACATCAAATCAACCTACCTGAATGTACTGGTCACTGTTCAAATAACTTGTATCTGTACCGTGTTCACCAAAGATAGATACCACAATCTCGCTTCCTTCTGAGGAAACATCCACTAAGGTTCTCTTAGCTGTTGGTACATGTTTGGGGTTCACAGTGGTGTCAGCAGATGCTATGAAGTTATTAAGAGTTTCTTCAACGCGTCGGGCATGAAGATATCCGCAATTGGAGGGAAGGGCATTCATGATAGTACTGATCCGTAGACGATACGTAAGCTTGTGTCTGTATCTAAATAAATTAATTAATTCTTTAGAGGATGTTGTATGGCTACGAGTAGATACGAATTTTGTGCTCTAGTGTTGGTATGAAGACTTTAGATCAAGCCATCTCTGCACCTTCTGGGGAGCATGGGGAATTAACCATGAACCACCACCGGACTTTAATTTTAGCAGTTCTTTTTTTAATCCCTCCAGATGTTTTCTCAGTGAGTTCGTCGGCACACTACAATACAAACTACGCCTACATGTGCAGGATTCACAAAGAATCAAGCTAGGAGTCACATCGGCAAGATTATTTGTCAGTTTTCTCAATTCGTAAAAACACAACAACAAGAACATCAACAACAAACACGATAAAAAGCCGCAACCCATACGAAAACAAAAGCATTAAAAAAAAACCTCACAATAACGACGGTAATCCACATTCGAGTAAAATCAAGCTCAATGACTAACTACAGTAGTACTAGTACATCTCAACACATGCGTAAATTGCAGTGCATTAAAATCAAGAATGCTGTTCTTCTGACCTAACTCCCACTTTCCTGAAGGCAAGCGAGTGGATTGTACGGTTCTCAACATTGCTAGGGAACATCTTAGCAGCATGTTCCTGAATTGACCTAAAGAAAAACAAACAAACAAAAACAAAACAAAAAACGAAACAAAAAAAACAAAACAAAAGATGAAACAAAATGTAAATATGTTAAGCTGAACGGATCATGAGTACCAATACACTTGGTAAAAGTGTCATTTCGGACTGCAGCTTGTGGAAACACTACTAAAATCAAAACGTCTTCTCGCCCTCCCCAGTTCCCTACCTCTACCGTACATTCTAACTCCAAATCAAACATCGCCGGCAGGATAAACGATCGCGAGCTTATAACGTTAGCTTGCCCTAATAAGACGCCTGCAAGTGCAAACAGAGCAAAAGCGTTTTCAAAATTTCAAATAGCTCTGTTTCAAAACTGCTCATTAACTCTTCAAAGTCTCTTTCTCTTCCACCTTAACAACTCAAGAGATTCCACGAGAAAGTTTACAACGTGCTATGTTCACTCACTTGTTGTATGCTACATTAAGGAATCGTTCCATAGGCCTCATCTTGGTGTACTCAACAAGAGTTGTAGTCTTACCAGTTCCTTGAAAACAAAAATTACATCACGGTTTCATTGAGTAATGTAGCAGCAATGTCGTGAGAAATAAAAGGGCTAAATTGAGCTAAAAGCAGTGTGGCCAAGAGTTTAAGGAAATGTGCTGGATTCTGTGATGCTAGGTTTTAGCCCTCCACCATGCTTCTCACTGGATTTGTTCTTGCTTGTCCTAAATTCAACTCCTTGGCTGCACTTTGTATAGAGCCAACTGGTCTGTCTCCCATCAAGTTTTTTTCACAACTTTTCTTCCTAATTTGTTTGTATTTATCAGGTGAAAATCCCTATTTGGGGAGTGGTCTATTGAGTATAAATTACATTACATACCCTTTGCACATAGAGAAAGAAAGTTCAGGAATTTTATCCAGATATTATTTGTAGTGGACAAAGAATTCTCTGATATCCTTTAAATAAACATAATTTTGTCTGTATATGAGTTTAGACAATGGTAAACATACCAGGCAATGTGGACCAAGCTTGCTTATTAAGATTTCCAGTCAGAAAGTGCACTTCCAGTTAACCTATTGCAGAGCCAGGTATTTAAATATCTACAAAAAAACCATCTTACCTGCAAATGCTACAATTTTTATGATCTCTCCTACTTTGACATCATGTTTTATAATGCGAACTTGCTCATGGGTAAGCTGTAGCTTGTCAAAGGATGACCTATGGGGAAAGAGATTATTCCTCAGATTTCTTTCACATTCATAAAGGGTGGCAGCTGACAGATTGCAGTTAATTCAGACACTGAAAACTCTTCTGCAAAAAGTCTTCACTCAGTAAATTTTGCACTCCCTGTTCACCAGGATTTTCAAGTGTGGTATAGACAAGTACATGCACTTGTTTTATATCTCTTCTGCTTCTCTGATCAGGCATTTTACATCAGCGAAAAGAAAAACAGCTTCATAATACAGTACCTAGTAGGGTAGTTTTCTATCTTAGCTGATAGCTGAGATTGTGTGAGTCAATCTGAAAGTTCTAGAAAAGCAATTTCAAAAGTATGTCCCAATATTACCTGTATCGCATCATTGACTGCTGTCCAGTAGAATTCTGACCAAACACAGAACCAAGAGATGCACGTGTGGCTTGGAATGCATTCTCATACAAATACAGTGTATAGAACACCCTGTAGTGAAGACTGATTGGAAAAAAAAACAAAATACAGTATGGAAGGTGATTGGAACACTTCAGTCATCACTTAAATTAATCATTTGACAGGTTGATCTAGCTAAATTGTCATTACAGTGGTTTAAATAAAAGCCACTGCCTGTGAGACCTCTCACTGCTGTCTGTTTAAGCTCTTGTGATTTGCTTTTGCCTTACTGTACACTGTTTTCTATACCATTGACAGTATCATGTGGAAAAAGTTATTGAGATTCCTGTGTATAGAATATCAACTGAAAGAATTTCATAATTTCATCTGAAGATTTATTTGAAATACAGAAATTACTTGCTTACTTGTGGTGTACTAATCATTGGGCACATACAAGTAGGTGTAAATTGTAACAGTGTATCTTAAAATCAAATTTAAAGCAACCCCTCTATCCTCAGACATACCCACTTCCAATTCTGTTTTGTGACTCCAGGTAGTAAAAGATTGATGCCAGACAGTAAAGACATTCCAGAATGTCATGTACCAGACAGGATGTGGACCTTGTCAAACAATGTACTATTTCTTGTACTTCATAAACTGTTTGGCAAACCAGTGTCAGAAGTGCAACAACAGACCAAGGACTAGGAACCTTGGACATAGAGAGTGTATGCTTAAATTGGGTGAATACACATGATTAACATACATGGTCACACGTTATTTTTACAAACTGGTAAAGCAATCCCTTTAACTGTTGAATTTTCAAGAATTCCAAGCAATTTCAGGAAGTAATAAGAGGTACAAAAACAGTAAATGAAGGTCTAAAAAGGAGAATGCTGAGTACACAATTGTCTTTTGGGAGATCAAGAAAATTAGAATTATCTTCAGTATGATAATCATTATAGTAACAGTAGTTAAGGGTTGCAGTTTTGGAATCCTTTTAATTTGATTTTGTAAAGATTACATATACAAGTTACAATACCACTTAGATATACGTTAACTGTGCTGAAGCACTTTATTTGCTCCAACGCAGAGTCGTTGGATGCACATTTATGATGTTCATGCATGAACTGATGAAATACATGCGCAACTTATGTGTCTTTGTTATTCAGTGCCATAAAACTTTTGATCTTGCCCATGTTTCACAACATAAAAGCAGAGTTTGGTCAACATATGTGACAGAACAAGCCATGAAAGCTCTACTTCTGCTTACTTCTCAGCATTTGCACATCCCTCTGGAAAAGAGATAGTAAAACACATTTGCACTAAATACATGTAACAATCACCTAGCAAAAATCATGTGATGTTGTACCTCTTTTGAGCTGCCAGTAAGAGTTTCCAAGAATGTCCCTATCAATGGGAACTTGGAATGTGTCTTCAACTCTTCTATCAAAGACAAGCTCCCTTTTCTTTTAAAATCTTTCATAAAACTACAAAATAATAAAAACATTTTCATTATTAATAGAACTAATATGGTAATAACCCTTTCCACCCTAATATCATTATGCATATTCTCCATACTGTTCTTTATACATTTCTTAAGGTGCTGACAAGGAGAATTTGTTTACTGATCAAAAGCTTCTTTTTTTGGGGCATCATTTCCTTCATTCTCATGACCTTAATCTGTGATTCAGGGAGATATACCGCGGAGAAATTAGATGCTTGTCACTCTTAAGGGCTAATGGGTTAATATGTTAATAAAATCATTCTGTTTTAGTTGCTTCATATTGTAAAGTTCCTACTCTCATGCTCTGTCCACCATGGGGTTAGCATTTAAAAGATAACTGTTTTTTTTTCCTGTGATCAATAAAGCAACAGTGCCTGGATTGAGGCCATCAGAAGGGTTGTATGATTAGATGTGCTAAATTAATAAACAATTATTAAACTCTCACACAACTGTTGGCTTGTTGCATCCCAAGCAGCTCTGTTGTCATATAGTTGCTACATGCATGTATATGGTACAGTATACATAACCATTAGAAATGTGCACAATAGAAAAATTTTTACATATACCTTGAGAGATTCAGTGGAAACAAATCCACCTCTAGTAGTCCTTTTGTCTCCAGTAGTTCAATCATAAAATCTTCAGATGAATTGTCCTTTTTCTTTAGAAGGAAATATTTCTTCTTCCAAGGAATGAACTAAAATACAAATCAGTATGTGAAAGAAAAATTAAAATGCACAAAACAAGAAAAACAAAATCAGTTGTATTGAGACTACAATCACTATCCTATTTTAAATCTGAAGAAGGTTTTAACCCTTTAACTCCCAAGATCTGATTGTTAATTCTCCCATCTAGTTGCTACACATTTCCTTGTAAACTAGTTGTGAGAACTTGGTGCTAGATCAAGATAGCAGCTTCTACCTGATAAGTTTGAATATTCTCATTGCCTGTTTGCTGAAGAATGTGTCGATATTGTAGGGAGAAGTTTTATGTTAATCTGACTCCTGGAAGTTAAAGGGTTAAGATGTTTTAAGGACAAAATAATATTTGGAAGGACCATGCTGTCTTCTGTTGAAAAAAGTATATAATTATTTACTGAACTTACAGAATCCTTTGATATTGTGTTGTACCACTGACGGCACACTAAGGCACAATTCAACATCAAATCCACTATAGGCAATTGACACAAAATGTTCTCCATGATCTCCACAGGCAAATGAGTTAAATCAGTACTGCATTGATTGAAATCTTGAGAATCGTCTTCCTCATCAGAATCAATAATGTCACCACCAAAAAGACCAAATGTTGAACTTGATAATGATTTTGTTTTGGCTTGCTTAGTAGATTGAGAAGATATAGAATTATTTTTATTGCATCCTCTTTTGCTGATTGCACTTTCCAGGCTCACTTGACTACTATGAATGCAGGAATCATTCCAGTAAGCTTGTGATGTACTACATGTAGAGTTTCCTCTCACATCAGAATCATGCTTAGCTTTTCTTCCATGAACAACGTTCATAGTTAAACAGCAGTCACTGTCATTTAAAGAACCTTCATCATCGCTTTTGACGAAGATGGTATTCAGGGCACTCCTCTGATTTTTTCCAGATTTTCCCTTCAAGTTCTTTTGCGTTCTGGTTGATCGAGGAGCGCGTTTCATGTTTCGCGCCGCCGGACTCGACGATGATAAACTGGATGTACGCGTATTTAAACAAGAACTGGAAGATGGCGAAGAGAACGAAGATGAAGCCACAAAGTCAGGAACACGTGTATATCCGTCAATGAGCGATTGTTTTCCTTCAGAGGAACAAGTTTTTGAGCTGGAATTACAAGGAACTTGGAAATCCTCCGGTTGGCTAGTAACACTCGCTAAATTGCGCTCTACAGATGCAATTGAGTGCTTTTGAGTTCCTGAGCTCCATTTTCCAGTTTGCAAATAAATGTTAGCGGCTGAAGTGAATCCAAGTGTGGGTGAAAGTGTCACTTGATCCGTGAATCCGCGCTGTCCGTTCAAAATAGAACCACAGGTTGCAATACCGGGCGTACGCGTAGAGGGATTTGCAGTTGGTTTAACGAGGAAGTTCACGTCTTTTTTACTGATACCACTTCTAGGAGTAAAATATTGTGAAATACTCCGTTGACGTGGATTCGAAATAGACATATTTCGCTTTTTTCGGGGAGTGGTATTGCGATCCATGAAACTTTAAAAACTCCTCATTGACTTCCAGTTTGAATTCACTCGTTAGCCGCCATTACCGATGGTCTGTACGCCCCAGTGCTCCTCGATATTTTTAAGGAAACTTTCTACTCTCTAGACAGGGGGTGGGGACGGGAAATTATAAAAAGGCTAAATTTGTCACTAGTTTTACAACAAAATTTTACAAGCAACAAAGAAAATGTCTCTACAATAATCTTACTCACTTCTCTATAGTTTTCTCTCGGAAATTTGCTTTACTTTACTGGATCAATGTCAGTATCTGAGTAATATACACCTACCCCTCCCCAATCCAATATTTACCTTGCATATGACTAGGGGAGGGTTAGGTACGTTGTTGCTCAAATACTTATAGCAAACATTTTTCACTCACTCTCCCTCTATTGGTCAGTTTTGTTCCGACCAAAATGGCGGACGTCATGAACGAAACTTGTATTGGTAAACAACTCTCTTTCGAATATCCTCTCCCTTTACGCTTGGTTCAAGCCAACAAACGAGATGAATTCATGAGTATGGTCGACTCTAATGCTGATCAGGAAGGCATATTGAACTGTGTTCATTTGAAATCGGGCGACACTCCAATTATTGTCGCTGCACGCCATGGCCATGTGGATTTGATGAAATTCTTGATTCATCGCGGTGTAGACATTGAACAGCGAAATAAGGACTTGAAACGAGCTTTGCATGAGGCAGCTGCTAGTAGTCATCTAGACTGTGTCAAGCTTCTTCTTTCAAAAAACGCAGAAATCGACTGTTTGAAGAGAGCGGACTGGTAAACCTTAACCTTAAGCTTACTAACCTTAAATACATCCTAACATCAGTATCCATATTCTCCTTACTGTTCTCTATACATTTCTCAAGGTACTGAAAAGGAGAATTTGTTTAAAAATTAAGATTTTCTTTGGTTAGTGATCATTTTCTTTATTCTCCTGGCCCATATGTTTGACTTGTAGGGAGAATTACAAATAATGTCTGAACAAGAAATTTATTTTTCTCAACTGAATTGGTGATGTAGGTGGCCGTTGTGAAGAGCCTATAAAGCTGATGTTTCAAGTGTTAGCCCTTCGTTAGCTCTTTGCTCTTACAGAGGGCTACTGCTTGAAATGTGAGCTTTAGAAACTCTTTAACCCTTCAACTCCCATGAGCGACCAAGACAGAATTTCTCCTTACAATACCAATACAATATCAACCAGATAAGTGATAAGAATAAAGAAAAATATTAATTTGGGGATAATTAGTTGATACAATACTAAATTCTTTGAAATAACATTATAATGGGAGTTAAAGGGTTAAAAAGTTTGAAGAGTATGTGTTCATGTAATATCTTGCATGCGATAAAGCCTACCAGTTTTGCTTTTGTTCATAGAATGCATTTTTGATGGTTTGTCAGTATAGGACACCATTGATGATGTCTTGCACCAAGATGAACATTGATATCATCAGAGTATTAATTCAAAGTAGAGCCAACTTGAGACTTGCCAATAAAGATGGCTGGAACTGCTTTCATATTGCTGCCAGGTATGTGTAATAGTAATATAATAATACTAGCAATAATAATAATGATACCAGTAATGATAACATTTATACAGGATAACCCTGTCAGTGTTTTGACACTGGTATCAATAGGGGTCTTGAAAGTTAACTTTAGTTTTTACATTAAAAACAGTAATGGTATTTTAAAGTAGAATACTGTATAAAATCAATCTAAAAGATATGTTACTATGGTATGATTAGAAAGTCCTAAATTTCCTTTGAAAATTTTGGAAAAAGAATCCATTGCCTTCAAATGGCAGGGGGAGGCTGTTGCACTCTTTGGCCCAAAAAACATGAAGACTTGTAAATGTGTTAACTACATTAATCTAAAAATTTTCACTACAGCGTGATTTAAAGGTCCTTAATTTTCTTTTGAAAATTCAGTAAAAGAATCCTTGGCCATTGAATGGTGCAGGGAGGCTGTTGTACTCTTTGCCCCTGCTGATTCAGAAATAAATTAAAAGACTTTACCACATTAACTACACATAGTTAATGGAGGTGAAATCAGAGATTTCAATACAAGCTGGTTAGTGGCTGTCTACTGCAACCTGTAAGACCTCATGGCTGTTTGTTAAGCCTGCAATCAGGCTCTGGTGTGTGGGTTTAGCCTTACAGCACAGTCATTACACAGCCTATTTCACTGTCTGCAGCCCCTTATGAAAAAGGTTTTTGAAACCTCTGTGCTTCTTAGAACTGTACAAATGTGTAACGGTTCAGAGAGTGTGGCACAAGTTTCTTAGGCCAATCCATTCTCTCTCTGTTCCACAAATTAGTTGCAAGATAGTGGACTAACAGCTTACAGTTTTCCTTGAGCTTTGCCCTTTTGTAGCTTAGAATACTGCTCATCTCTTGCAGCTGGTAATTTCCCTAGAAGCAAAATATCCTAGCACATTTTCTAACCAAATGGAAGTTATTATTTTATGTCCATGCTTATTTTACTGTCATTCACTTTCATAGGGAAGGCGATGTAGAAATTTTGAATTATCTTCTTGATTGTTGTGCTGATATTTGGGACAGTTGTAGCAAGAATGGACGGACACCGCTTCATACAGCAGGTGACTAGAAATCACTTTTTCTTTTTTGTCAGAAATTTGTAAAAATATTTTAGCTGGCTGACCCTGGGTTAAAATCATTCAATTCTAAATTTCCAGCTGTTTCTTGCAAGTTCTGGGTGTTCAGAAACTGGAGAAGTCTCTATCTAAATTGTACTGTCCTAAAGTTATTGTATATTCATAGCTAGACCAATATGTTTAGTATGCTCATTTTAATTGGGTTTTTTTTTTATGATAAATCTGTTGTTTTCTATATTTACCTAGCACAATGTTTACTGCTGGATCACTAAAAATTGTCTCCAAATGATCACAAAATGAACATATGATAATTATTACTTATAATGTAAGGGCTATCCCTCCAACTGATGCACATAACTAGTTTTTGTTAGAGCCTTTGTGATAATTTCTTAATACATTTTCAGCTCTGCATGGTAGAGTGGATGCTGTAAAACTCATGATTAGCAGGTGAATATACTTTTACAATCAGACTTACCAAGTTGGTAGCTTCTGGAAATTTCTTTTGACAGCAAGGAAGTGTATAGCTAATGCAGAAACTATTTATGTCTTGAACACACTCTAGGTAAAGAATCTTGTTTGTGCTTCGTGCATCCTCCCCTTGAGCACGACTTACAATTCATGCTCGCCTAGCACTTGTCCCCATTTGCCTGTAAAAGGCAAAAAATTACACCTGTTCTGCAGGCTAAAGGGCACTTGACCAACTCTTAGGGACATGTACATGTATGTTCAGGTTGTGCTTCATCAAAAACTCATTAACAAAAATAGTTAATTGGCTGTTTCAGATGTAGTTACACACCAGATAGTCCTGACAGTTGTTGCTCAACACCTCTCATGGATGCCCTACAAGCAGGACATGTGCCAGTAGCAGAGACTCTCATCGATGAACACAAGGTACTGTTCACTCTATGTCCGAAGAAGTAATTAACATGTACACTGTTGAAAGTACTCAATTTAACCATGAGCACATGATGTAAACCAGCATGAGCAAGAGAGAGATCACCCACACTTAAGAAAATCTGCTTTCCTGATGTTATTTCAGTTATGTTCCTACCTTGCAAGCTAAGAATTTTCTCATAGCTGGCATATTTTGTGTTAACCCTTTAACTCCCAGAAGTGATTGACTTGTAAATTCTCCCTGTAACATCTGTACACTATTCAGCCACCAGGTAATGAGAATACTCAAACTTATTAGGTAGAAGTTACTATCTTGATCCAACACCAAATTCTCATAACTTATTTACAAGGAATTGTGTACCAGTTAGAGGGAAGAATTAACAGTCAGATCTTGGGAGTTAAAAGATTAAGTGCATGCTCAAAATTCTGATTGAGAGTGGGAAGATACATACCTATTTACATTTTTGAGCAATCCTGCAATGCAACAACTTGTTGATTGGACATGCTGTTAGACACAAATGAAGTCTGCCTGTTTGGCTATTCCCTTAGTTCCCAGCTTCTTTGACATAAACTGATCTGTAGAGTTACAACTTCATCAGGATAGCATTCTTATGAGTGTCCCTAATCCGAGGTTGTAGGTTATCTCATGCATTAGTCCTGCAGTGGCAAGGGGCATTGTTAGTCTCACGACAAATTCCAATGATCCTGGCTTCAGCTTGGTCCTGGACCACTCAACCTAGAGTCCAGTCAACAAACCGCTGGTCCAGGAGATTGTTAATGGTGCCTAGGAGTGACAAGGAGTCAAATAAATGTTGCTTTCCTTTTCCTGATATTTTTTTCATTCTGTGGCAGACATTAACAATGAAATTGCCCCTCAATCCACCCCTCTCCCCTCCCCCTCTCGGGCCATCATAATTTTATTGTCGTATTCTTTTTGTGCAGGCTTCCATAACTGCCAAGGATCAGCTTGGCAGACAAGCTATTCATTTGGCTTCCCAAGCCGGCTGTATCAAGTCACTGAATTTCCTGATTACAAAGTATGCTGTAGATGTCAATGTATTTACTAAAAAATCAAGAAAGACTCCTTTACATCTGGCTGCCAAGGTATTGAGGTTATTCACCCAACGTAAACTGCAGCACCGTTTTCTTCATCTAGGTATCTCTACCAACTCTGATCCTAAATAAATCTTTTAAGCCCTCAATGACCTGATCATTATTGTAAAACATAGGCGTCTGGACCTTCCGATTAACCAGGGGACGGGAGCAATCAAGTGAAAGTTAGCAGTCAAGAGATTGGAGGGGGGGGGGGGGGGGAGGCGGAGGGGAACCCTAGAAAATTGTGGTAATTGCAATCGGTATAAACCCGCCTTCCCATCCCTCCCCTCAACTATGTATTCCAGTTGTTATCTCACCAAGTCTAGACGGGTGGTTAACAATGTGTCCTGTAACTTTTCACAGGAGGGTCACGCACAAACTGTACAGTTTTTGCTAGATAAAGGAGCAGTTATAAACACGCAGGATAAGAACGGAAGAACAGGTAATGTTGGTATGTCTTTCTTGTTTTGGATTTTAGTTTTTATATCCAAGTTTTACTGTTATTTGGTGAATTCTGTGGCAGACTTTAATAAGATGAGAGGCACATAAACACCACGTCACAGCAAACATTGCAAGTTTGCACAGGTTAAAGAATATCTAAAGAACTTTTGTGCACCAAAAGTCAGAGCCTCTTTGTAAAGGGTAAAGGAAAGAAGACCTAGGTCTTGTTATTTAGTAATTAGTGTCCAGTGTTTCCATTTTATTGTTTCGAATCTTTAATTAAAATTTCGTTTCTTGGGCGATGTTCGTGAACAATATGCATGGACGTTACATTTGTCTTTTACATGATAATATGATCACATTTAAAGTGTTTCATTGTTACACTCAGCCTCCAATGTAGACAGCGAGTTACTTTGGTAACGCATTTCCATGAAATTTGTTCACTTGATTTTCAATAAAAGTGGGTTTGGCACTGATTTTGTTTACGATCATCAACTGATCTTTGATTTGGAAGATGGGCATTGCCAAATTTTGCTGTAGTATTCTTTTAAGGGAAACGATCCAAGTTCATTCTCATTCGTTTTAAATTGAAGTTGTTGTTTGTTAAACAAATTCTCCTTGTCAGCACCTTGGAAAATGTATAGAGAACAGTATGGAGAATATGCATACTGATTCTAGGGTGCAAAGGGTTAAGAGTTATTTTTTGTGTATTCCTAGCTCTCCATCTCAGCTCAGCGGCCGGCCACGAAGCATGTGTGGATATTCTATTACGCGTAAATGATTTGGATAGAACCATAACAGACTGTTCAGGACTTACTGCTGAAGACCTCGCTCTTGAGCCTGCAGTCCGACAAATGCTCAAATTTGTGGCAGAATGATTGTGGTCCTTAGAAAGATTTTTCCAGCTGAGTGCTGAAAGCAATCCAGGAGTGCTTTGGCTTTGCTTCACCGTGCTTTGTGATTGGTTAAAAAAATCATGCCACATTCTCAACCTATGAGATGCAAGACTTTGAGGCGAGATACAGCTGAACTTTTTGAGAGACAAAGTTATTATTTTTAGCTGAGGACTGAAAAATAACAAGACAGCCTCTCAATTATTGGAAGGACGGGCACGTGCCATACGCAAAAGTGTTTTTGAATCACCTTGTGATTGAAATTGGTCACTAAGAAACCTGGTAAAGACGTTGTTATTTGCGAGTGATGGCCTTACGAATTCTCCTTACAAATATAAGACGTTTTCAAAGACACAAGTGATGAGAAGAACGAAGTCTTCAACCAACATAAAGAAAATGGTACTGAAATATACTGACGCTTTAGCGAATTTTTTGGGAATCTTATTGACACTCAAGTGGCATCAGAAGCATGTAACCTCGGTTATAAGTTTCTGCTGGTATACACATGGGGTTTGCGTGGTCGTGCTTGTCAACACAGCTAGATTGAAAAACAGATTATGTTCAAAGCAGACATTATAATTCCTACGAATAATTACTTTTTAAATTCTTGTGAAGATAATAACAAGCGATTTTGTTGCACTTCCCAATATTTTTATTATAATTGTTCAGGTGATAATGGAAATGTGCACTCTGTGAGTGGTCGCGATGTACATCATTTCGCACAAGAATCACCTCGCGCGTGTTGATAATAATACTGAAGCACTCAGTTTCAAAATAGTCTTTGCACGAGTTTATGATGTTCTTAACGAAGAAACGAGTTTAATGAAATAAAATGCAGTTTCTCTGATAATTACCGTAGCAATTATACTCAAACAATGATCCCCCGCGGGTTTAGCGAATATTGTCGAATAATCCCTGTGACTTTGTCACGAGGATTAACGACAATATTCACTTCGCCTTCCGTGAAAGATTGTTTTATATGTTTGTCGTATGTCTTCAGTGATAATATATTCTGTTTAAGGAAGAAGGGTAACTAAATTTGTCCATAAATTATGCGATGGTAAAAGTCAAACGTTACTGGCAGATTTTGATTTTAAAGGAGTCCCTTTTAAGGCAAAGGAGGAATGCGTGTAGAGTCTGCAGGAAAGAATTCGTAGATTCCTTTATGTTTGTTTGTTTCTATGTGTGTTTTTGTATTCTTTCTTTTTCTTCTTAGAGAAGGCGAAGGAGCTTCTTTTATTACATACACACGCAAATTTTCGTGTAGAATCTGTGTCAGACAGGATTCTCACATATGCATTGTACATTGCTTGGCAACTGTACTTGAAGAACATTTAACCACCTACTGCTGTGTGTTCTTTTCAATTCAGTGAAGAGCATTCAGTTTAAATATTTTTAGAGTGCGAGATTTTCAGTGGTGTTGACAAGCGCCATTTTACCGGTCTAAGGTATACCTCTGTCCACAAGGCTCTCCAGGATTTCTTACCAATCTCTGTGAAAGAATTCACTTCGATGATTTGAAGGAATATTTATTATGTAGTTAAAGACACCTTCCGCTATTGAATGCCACTTGTGAAGAGGTTATTAAAACCCTTAGCAACCAGAATCCATTAGTTCAATTCATTTTCTGTTTATCGCTCAAGTAACTCCAGCTGGCTCATCCATGAGCTAGGATTCAGGGTTATTAACCTCTTCAACAGAAATAATCCACAGTTTTGTCTACGACACAATCCTTGCGCTGAGTGTATAAAGCCACAGGTGCACATGTGGCCATTAAGAGGACATTAAAACCCAGGTGACGAGAGCACTTAGTTCAGTTATCTTAGAATACAAACGTGTGTCTTCGGACACTTCTCCCTTGTCATGGAATGCATTTAAATTTCACATCTTCCGTTTTTTTCTTCTTTCAAATTATATATCTCACTGAAAATGCCGCCTATGACGTAACTTTAACACAAGCTAGCACAAACCGCGGCTTCTTTCAAACTTTGACGCCATTAAATATCAAAATAATGGCCTGTCGATTGTGGTTGAAGCTTCATGTTTTCCCCTTGTTCCGTTTGACCTTTTAGTGAAACCGCATCGAATCTCGGTCAGATAAGTAAACATTTCATAACCGTGGTATTGTAGCGATGTTTTAAATTCTTTGCGTGAGTCAACTTAATTGAAAGTACACAATGCCCTTAACACATCCAGCCGAGGGGATTGGAACAAAAACCTCAGCGCCGAGAATAATATTCATTTGGGATTATTTTAGCTCGCCGGAAGCGATACAATGCGGCGTTATATTCAGCGACTGGTAAAGTGAACTTAAAATTAACATTTGCATTGTCAGCTGATTCGAAGATGTACTATCGACAGGTTTTGCCACAGCATCTTATATTGTTGTTCTTCTTCTGTCCTCGATCAAGTAAGTAAAAAATGAAACTTGTTGATAACTATTAGTTTAAAGTTCGTTTTCGCGTACCACTGACGGCTTTTCATGTTTCTCCGCATGGCGGTCCTTCTAACTAGAATGTCGCAGACTTGCTTTCTACGACTTTTTTTTTAATCCTCGATGCTGAATTTAAATTAAAATTGATAACATTTAAGACAAGGATGTAAGTCAGTGCTTCGGGCTGAATAGAGACTGCCAATATTTTGCAGTTTGTAGAGAAGATCTTGGCGAAATTTTGTCGAGTCCCGAAAATGTGCCATTTGCTTTTTCAAGAAGTACGTGCTTCCCAAATTTTCAAGCGACAAAGCACCAACAGAACATGCAAATATATTCTGCTCGCACCCTCGAGTGTGGGCTTCTAATAAGATTTTAATAAGTTGTTTTGAATTTTGACTGTGAGAATTTAACACGTGGTTTCACTTGTAAAAATTTACCAAAAGTTTCCTCGCTTTTTTAGGACCTATTTTTTAATTTTAGTTTATTAAACCCGCAACGAAGTACTATGGTTCCGCTGAACATTGTACTGCCAGTCATATACAATTATTTCCTTCTAAAACCATTCTTTTAATGTACTCTTGGTGAAAAGTTGTTCTTGAGAATATTCGGACTGCAAATTAAAGCGACATTTGGAACTGTTGTCGATATTTATGCCGAGCCATATTGGTTAACAAATACACAGTAAGTGTACGCGTGGATTATGACAATTCCACAATCACGTATATTTATAATATTTGTCGGTTACCGTTTTCTGAAGTCTAGAATATTTTTAATTGTTAATTAACGCAACAGAGCGAAGCTGGCGAATTGTGTACTCTTCCTCAACATTTCACTTCAATGAAAGGGCTGTTGCGAACGGTTTGCAGTGCTATCTTGTTGTTTCGAATATTTTGCAACCTTGACCTTGTGAAAGTTTTCATTTTTTAGCATTTGTTTAAAATTACAATACCTGAAGGGAATCAAATAAATGAAAAATGCATTTTGTTTTGAAATAACAGTGATGCATATGAATAAGATTATTGAGTTCTTTAGCGCAGCGGTCTAAAGTCACACGAAACTATTCATGCAGTAGAAATTGCTTCACGTATGTGCTGTTGCTTAAATTAGTTCTAGCGGAAACAGGACTTCACATACATTAGAACTGTATTCTCCCAGTAAACCAGCCGTGACAGGCCTAGGACATTTGCAATTCATGAAAGTTTTAATTAAATTCGACCCTCTGCCACCTCAATAGCGTTTCGTCTTTAAACTCCGCCGAACAAATTGATCAAGATGTAGGCCGCGTTTTCTCTAACCAACTCGACAAGAGAAAAAAATTACACGTTTCGAAAGAAAAACCGAACATATTGTTTTGAAGTGCATTTACTTAACGGGAGTCGGGGGGGGGGGGGGAGAGGGGGAGGTTGGAGCAATACCTGACTTCGCTCGAAAGGATCAATTGGCTCGACGGGTTACGCTGGAAAAGCAAAACAGAACTTATCTGAAATCGTGAGATGCAATTTAGCATTCATAGCATTACTATTTCCGAACACTGTTTGGTCTGAAAAGAGGTCTGTTAGCGCTAAGGGTATTTTGAGTAGGGATGTGTACTTGACGATGAGCTCTTCCCTCCCCTCCCCTCCCCTCCCTTCAGTGGTAACAGTGCGTGTCGAGTGGTATATTTGGCTCGAGCTCGTGCGAGAGGTACGTGCGTCAATTATCTTCCAGTCCGACACGACCAAACTCGGTAGGTCAAGAAGCAATAGACGAGCGTGCGAAGATTCTTCTGAATAAAAATTTGCCCTTACTTTTCCCGACTCGCAATTCATCGAAAACCGCGAGTCATTTTTCGTTTCTGTTTTCCTCTAACTATAATTATACTCTTAGAATTCACGTTTCGGGAAAAATTTAAAAAATAAGAAAAGCAATACCAGTCCGGACGGCTTTTTCCGGACCGGCTCACGCACGTCAACGCGGCCGGCCCTACTCAAGCAAGTTTTCATTGTGATTTTCTATAGGGTTGCGTAAGCGAAGTTCGACCGGGTCATTTCGATATCTGGGATCCTTGATACGTTATTTTTTCATAGGGAACTGTGCTACAAAGCTCCCTTGTAGGACTCTCTTTAGAGCAATCGCTTATCGTCTCTCTTACAGGATAACTCGGGTCCATAATCACACAACTAACTTCAAACAGTAGATTTAAATATGGTTTCTACGGTGCCATTAGTTTTTGTCCCCAGAGCCCCTTGCTTTTATCTACCGTTTCCTCTGCCACGCGATCACGAGGACTCTGGAGACGAGAATGCGGTGCTATGGGTCACGCATGCGGACGTGCTAGGAGAAAAATGGTATCCCCCTGCTGCGCATGTTCCGCACAAATAAACTGCGGGCTCTTGTATTCAAGAGAAACGATGCCTATCAACTCTTTTCGCTTGCATCACTTTTTTATGAACGACGCCTTATTAAGTTTTGCATAAAATTTGATACCGGCGGATCTGTAAAACGGGCAGGTACCAGCAGAATATCTTAAGGCCAATTAAGAGTCACTGACTCGCTGACTTTCAGCTAGACAACACGTAATAAATTTATCTAAAGCGTAACTTAAAAAATTAAGAAAAAGCTCCACATTCTGTTTAATATAAACAAAAAGAGATGAATTCGTCTTTACCGATAGACTAAATATCAATCACCATACCTGCAACATTCGTGCATACCAGCTGAAAAATAGGTGAAGATTACACTTGTCTGGCTCATTTGGGTGATGCTGCCAGTATTAGCGTCCCCCTTAGCAAGCCCGATATAACATTTCCGGTTATAACCATGCTCAGCTCTTAGCAAGGCATTATTTCAGAAGCAGGCCTACTTGTCTCTTCGTTTTGAGCTGATTTCTACAAGGAATTTCAAGTTTGTCATCATTTAAAATGGAATACTGGCTTAGAAAAGGATTTGTCATCGTTTGGATCATACTTGCTAATGTTTGTTTGTGTGAGTAGATGTTCGCGGGTATTCGCTTCAAAACAATCAACAGGCTGACTGTTTGTAGATCACCTATAACGTTTATTCTAAGAATGATTTATAGTAGATAAAAATTTAGAAATGGTTACTCTTAGGATAGGAGCTAAGCTAGGAAGTGCAGATCACCGTTGTCTTACGCAATATGCAGGACCCGTTGCTCATGAAAATACGTTCTGTCAAAGCTGTTTGATTAATTTATAATCAGTTTGCGTTTGAAGTCATAACAAAACGTTCCTATGTGTTAGAAAGGAATGGCCTGCACTCTTCTGGATATTCGCAGCATCTCACTTTTCACATTGGTTTCTGTTGTTAATCGGCCTACACGAGTTGCGGCTGAAGGAATTTTGAGACATAAAGGTTTTAGTTTGTTGTGTAATTACTCATCTCAGTGTCAGTGAAAAAGGTGGATATTTACCTCTACTTCCCTGCATAATTTTTTAATATTATTTTGCTAAATATAACACTTGCTTCTGCATGCGTTGTAGTTGTACTAAAGCGCCACCTGTCACATCGTTTCTCTGACTCAGATGTTTTCTTAATTTCAGGTAAATCGTTGCCGACTCTGGATGACAATCGTATCACTTTACAATGCTTAGAGAATTACATGCTTCTTAAAATGGACTTGCAAGATTTACCAATAATTGAACCAACTTCACTTCACTTAAGGCACTTTTCTTGCAGACCACAAGTGATTAACACCAGTGCTTTATTTCGGGTACCCTTCCGAGGCTGCGGGACAACCCTCGGAATAGAAGTCGATCACATTGTGTATCAAAATGTTGTGGACAATTCGCAGAAGATGAACGGATCACGCATGGCGGTTAGGCACGCCCCTGAACTGTATTACCCGTTTGTATGTCGCTATCGACAGAAATACATTGTTACTTTGAAAGAAGGAAGAGGGACGGATCAAAACAGTAAAACTGGCCGTGAAAATAGAAATCAGACAACAGAAGGTAACGTCTTTATTCTGAAACTCAGATGATCTCTTGCTAAAATTTCGGTTGGATCTTTAAAATGACATAATATGATGAGAACTTTCTTAGTGCCGAGTCTTTAAACTTAGTTCAAAACAAATCATTCCCATGAAAAATTTCTTCTTCGTTACTTCGAAGATTTAAGAGTAAACAGACGTTTGGGACTATGACTAAGAAATCAGCATTGTTTTGATGTTCCCATGAACTGCAAAAATATACCACATATATTGTAACTCAATGGACCAATTAGCAGTGATAAGGTGCTGAGTTTTTCTAGGTAGCTCCTCTGTTAAACCTTCTTGATCTCGGGGTGATGAAGCGTCTCTATTCTTTTATTTTATCTTATTTGTCTGTTTATTTTTGTATCTATTTCCTGACAATGTCTCTTTCCGCTTCCAGATATTCCTAAGGTTGTGTCAAATTCGTCAAGTAACACTTCTCCTTGGATGCATAACGTTACTTGGCTCACTATTATTTTTGAACTTATGTGGACCTTGCTTCGAATTGTGCACTAATCTCTGATGGACCTGCGGTACCCTTCCACTCTGAAAATGATTGTATTCTCAACCGAGGAACATTGCCTTATTGTTTTTCGCTTTGGATAAGCAAGTGCCTGAGGATCATCTGATTAAGCCATGGTGTGATTGTTTCCCGCGCTACGTAGTACATCATCTTCTTTAATGGCCTCGGTTGTAAAAAAAGTAATGGATCTTAAAATCAAGAGTCTTATCAAGATTGGTGTGTCTCTTTTTCGGAGATCACTTTATTAGAACAAAATGCGTCTATTGCATCAGATTAAACATTCGTGAGATATATTATGCTGGGTGTGGCAATGAAATGGAAGTAGAAATCTGGTCGGTAGTTGTAGGAACCCTGCTTTATCTGATCTCTCTGAACGATGACAGTTTTCAAGCAGTCGTTTTGCAGCACAAAGATGTGCCTCAAAGAACGGCTGTACTTACAGGTGAACAATTGACCACAGTGTTTTCTGCAAATGTAGCGCTTTTCGTCCGGTATCAGCTGAATGTTAGCTTCCCCAGCCATTGCAATTATTTTTTGATCTAAATAATAACCAGGGCATGTTTGTTATTAAATATCCTGGTTACCTAAGTTTGCAATTGGAATTAAAACTTGTGAATATTTTGGGTTGATTTATGACCATGTGGACCATTCATGCAGGCAAGATGGTCGCATTGCTCTCTTTGAATTAAAAATAAAGGCTTTTTCACACAGAAATGGTTACATCGTTTTAGACAGACGGACCACTAGACGGACAAACAGAATGAGCAGGGTGGAGAGGGTTGGTACGAGACTGCAATCTCTTAAATGAGGAGGACATTTTAAAAACCTGATAGTTACGCAACAAGTGACAATGAAGGCGATCAACGGTATCTTCTTTGTATCCTGATTGTTTTCCGAGGATCCGTACACATTCCCCATACATGACAGGTCAGTGACAGATTGCTTCTAGCTGCGTCATTGCGGTCAGAGTAACTGCAGTAATTATCAAGTCTAAAAATGAAATATCAAGATCAATTCGTCACCCATTATCTGTCGCTAAAATATATCATACGTGTTTATTATTTGAGATTAACTAAAGAAAGTTTACGATGATAATCCTCTCGGTATGTGCAAATTAAACAACCATGTAATGCATGAAGAGATGAGGGTGACAATTCAAAATTATGTGCTATCCAAGTTTTTCTTTCAGAAAAAAAACCTGCACTTAACATGTAAATTCCCTAAAAAATTTTCAGGCTTATGCTTTGAAACCTTCGTGCCGGGTAAGTACAATTGCCAGCTATACAAGTTAACTCTTACCAGCATTGGGCGAGCACGTGTCTGACGCCTATCCCGTACTGCGTCAGTTGAGTCATTTTCAGGCTCTTGAGATACTTCTAGCCAACCCTTTACAAGTATCTTGTTTTTATTTCTCTGAGTGATAAACCAAGCAAGTATGGAATCAAAGCTCCCCCTTCGATATAACCCTAACGAAAGACGATATCACGTCAATATTGATAGACAAGTATTACAGTCGAGTTTGGATTCTAGTCACGTACGGAACGAGACCCAGTGTGCTGCTGAAGAAGACATGAACACGAGTTTCATCATTGTTGTCTTGGCTGCAGCGGTAATTTCAAACATTCGTGGAGGTAAGAGCGTAATATAACTCTGATGAAATTTTTGATAAAAATACTTTGTAGACACTACAATTCAAAAGCCCTTGTGCGACGCTAAGGAAAAATTCCTTTAGATATAGATTCACTTTGTATTGTTGCTAAAAACCTGAATTTTTTTCTTTTCTTTACTTCCTTCGACTCTAAATTTCAACTCAGGACTTTGTAAACATGTTCGTTTTAAACAATTGTTTTCTAACGCTGCAAGTGCATTGGAGTAAGTAACAAGTAACTCAAATCATTGTGGACTGTTCCTTTCAGTTTCTTTGCTTTAAATTTTTTTCTTTTTTAAGTACAGCATTGCTTCATTTCGTGACTTGGAATAAATTCTTAAGCCAATATAATCGTGACATGATAAAATAACATATAGATAATCCAACAACATCAAAGTATTGCTACGCCGTGTGATTTACGTGTGGTGCTAAAAACATACTCTTCATATTGTGGTTAGAGAATTTTTGGGAAAGTTTAAACATGTTTTAGGCTGAACAAGTTTACAAAAAGTATTCTGTTGAAAACCAAATTTTATGCTCAACTGGTATTACATTTCCGTATCATGACAGTATTGGCCCCAAATCCCTTTTTTTAAAGAATGACACCCTCTTGGATGTCCTCAGAAAAACATTTAAAGCATTTTGGGCGATAAAACGAGTCTAAACACAAACGTTCAATAATGGATGAGCATCGTTGCTCACGCAGAAAAAAAGAAAATCTCATATCAAATGTAAAGCTTTATCTAACTTGAATAGAATCTATAACATGATGCGTTTTCACGACTAGAAGCTTTATAGAAAACTAAAATACAATTTAACGAGAGAAGTAGACTTCTGCATCTGAGGACAACTACAAGTACACTTTGTTGAAAGTGTACTTGTTCATAGTTTTTCAACAGAGTGGTCAATCGTGATGTCTATTCCAAAAAAATCAATACCAATTGAAATAAAACATTGTATTTATAAAATAAATTCAATTTATTGGAACTTTGGCTATATACGAAAGAATTCAAAGCTAATCACTACATCAAACAAATTACAAAATAAATTATGAATAACTTTTGCCAGCTTGCATTGCTTTGGCAAACTTCCGTGCACATAAATAACTTTAACATACTGTGGCATCCACATTCAACAAAATCCTTTACTTAGACCATGACATTAACTAGTTCAGGTCCGTACGTTGGAAATCTTGCTAAGAACGGGAAATTTAGCTTTTACTCTCAGAAGTTACAGAAAATAATAGGGATCTTGGGTACAGCTGTCTCTTTTACTTCCCTTAAAAGCAATAAAAAAAGAATAAAATTAGACGTGTATCTACGAGTTCGTAGGTGTTCGTGATAGACTCATTTAGCCACCTCCAGACTATATAAGATTTTCACTGGCACTTTTTTTTAACTTGAAAATGTCATATGTATTGAGTGGGCACGTGAAAAACATTTGAAAAACATTCAAAAAATGTAATCCCCTTCACAGAGAATTTTCCATTCACGCTTTAAGTTCTTGGATATGTTGAAGCCTACACGTGACTGAAAAACTCGCATTTACGCAAGCATTTGTCTAACAAATTAAGAGTTTTAGTGGAGAACATGACGCAAGAGGTGATGAATAGGTTGTGGGGTAGTTAGCTGTATTCAGCAAACCCTCGTCATACAACATTTGAAATTCAAGCCTGAAGTTTTGATTCCAAAAGCTTAGATACATGAAATCTCATTAAAATAAGCATCTGCGATGGCTGCATATCTGAGACACTACTGTTCTCAAAGCGATTACTGAGGTAACTAAGGAAGGTCATTGCCGTGAAAGAGATGTCTCGAAAAATTTGGATAAGAACAGTTTAAGGACAGAATCGTCAGGAACATTAGCTTAGTAACATCTACTATGTTTACTTTCGAAAGCTTAACACTACGTACTCTTTTTTAGTTTTATCTCCGTCACCTAGTTTACCCAAGGAAAAAATTCAGCTACAATGCCTTCACAACTTCATCTTTTTGAAAATCGACTTAGACGACATTCCTAACATCAAGCCGTCTTCTCTACGTTTACGGCAGTTATCATGCGAGCCATATTATGTTGCAAACAGTAGCGCTTTCTTTAGGGTACCTTTTCGAGGCTGCGGGACAACTCGCGGAACCCAGGGCAACTATATTTCTTTTTCAAATACTGTGGAAAATTCTGCGAGGTCATCAAATGAATCACACGTGGTAGTATCGAATGGGCTCAAATTACACGTTCCTTTCACGTGTTACTACCGTTCAAAGTACACCATAACTGTACAGGAGACAGAGGGGGTTAAAACGAGAAATCACAGTGCACGGAAACAAAAGAGTGATGGTAAGGCACAGGAACTCAACGAACTCAGAATGATTGATCTAATTTCGTACCCAGATCCTACCGTATAACTTTGGCTGAAGTTACAACCGCTCAGCCGTGGAAGGTCTGGGTTCGAGGCTATGACTGATCTTCCAACATTTGGTGTTCCCCTGGCAATTCAATGGTAACCATATATATTCTTGTGTGGAGGCACAAGAACCCAACACAATTTTCCGGTCAGGTCTCGAACCCAGACCTTTAAGGTTTTGCAAGCTTCATATTACGCAGGGCGAGTTGGCGCAATAAGTTCAAAACCGTTCGCAGGACTGCCATATTTGATTTAGGCCTGGAACAGATGATGGGAAGAAGGGGACGAAGACCATTCAAGAAATAAAAAAAAAACAGAAACTGGTTGGTTGGAAATATTCTATTATTATTTCTGTCTCAGCGAAAAAAAAAGGAATTTGCTAATTTGAATATTACCAACATTTCTTGTCAGGTCATGCAACGAGGTCAAGTCCAGTCCCTGTAGAATCTTCGTCTGATGAAAAAGTAATGCCCCTCACTTATAGCGTTGTGTCTGTTGTGTTCCTGTCGTTATCACCTATCTTCAACTGACATTTGCTTCATCTGCCACAGTCTGGCCGCAGGACTCCAGCTAGATTTGATTTGAAGGGAGGGGGTCGGAGAAAAGAAACCTCATTGCAAAAGACAGTTTTCTACATGATTAACTGATGATGACTTAGAGCCCACGTCTCTCTGCTTAAATCGAGAAAAAAATCAAAACAAAACAAAAAGGGGAGGGGAACGCGCTAATTTCTTCCTTTCCCAAAGCTCCTCGCGCCTAGCGCATGTCACCAGTTTCTCGTACTTAGTTCTCGTTCTTCAGGCTCTGCAGGAAAGTTTTCTTAGGGGCCCGTCTTCACCTTAAAAACTGCGTTTATATCCTTTAAATGGACGAGCTCTGTTCTGGCTCGTGTGAGTTTACTATGCTTTCCAGACGTACTTCAGGCGACTAAGAACCTATCACACATGCAAAGGTGACTGCAGAACGTTATCAAAGCGTCCAAAAATTCTTTCCCTACACAAAACGTTATTTGCCCGAAAACTTGCTTTAGACTCAGCATCTACACCCCTACTCTAAACTCAAGTAGTCGCGTTAACTTAACAGATTCAAATAAAGGTCTCCGGGCGTGGTTTGCTAATAAATCAGACCACGCGCATGGCACGTGAATTCAAATAACATATAAAGAGGGGAGGAGAAGCAAACAGGGAATCAAAGTGGCACAAGTGATCGAGGTGATCTTTATATTCGTAACGGTTGTCACATTAACTTATCATCACAAATATATGGTCTCTTGAGATGAGCCTCCTAAATACAACTGTAAATAGAGGGCTCTTGTAAATTGTTTTGGGCAATGATGACAAGAGGAACGTCTAGCGTTATCGTGTGATGACAAGTGTCACGAGTGTTACCTCGCGCGCGCGCGCCAAAAAGCCGTCTATGACGTTACTAACGAATCGTTCGCGACGTGGGTTGTTTATTCTTCTTTGAGAATTCCTTGTGTTATCCACGTGTGGTAGCCCAAGACAAAAATGAAGAGGAGAAAAGTTTTCACCCTGGTTTTATTGAGCATTCTGATAACAAACACAGTTTGCCAAGGTAAGAGTCACCGGTGAAATGTCTAAGATTTAGAAAAGCTCATTTAAAAGCAGCTTGATAGCGTTGCAGCTATCGCGCTTTAGGATTTGAAAGAAAACTTAATCAGTATTCCTTACAAACTCCTGAAAAACATCTTAAGATGTTCTTTAAGAGTTTGTAGAAATACTGAAGAAGAATAGAACAAATTCTGGCTCATTTTGAAAGCAACGGATCAAGTAGGGGTCATTATTTTAGCATTTAAACCAAATTGTATTGACCAAAAAGCTGTGGTGAGAACCGGAAATGAGAACATTTTAACTTTCGGCCGCCGTCCGCGTCTCCGAAACGTTTATGCTGAAGCTCCCTTATGGAATTGCCTTGTGTGGCATAATGAAAATAGGAAATGTCACTTGCAGTTCTTCTAATGCTTGAAACTGCATACAATAAATACATACGGAACAAAACACCAAAAGCAAAGACGAAAATTTCATTTCCTAAGAACACTGCAAGATCTCAGGTCATAGAAAGTTCTCTAAAATACCAAACACCATCAGGTTCTAAGCTCAAATTCAAGCTTGAGCCAATAATATAGACTTGACATTAACGATGAAGAGCTTGCAAAAGAGTACTTTGAAATATGAGTAATTTTGAATAATGCGCGCTTAAAGACTAGATCGAGAAGGTTGTTGGTCTTCCCTCTTTTTCCTTTTTCCCTTGAGCCCCACCAAATTGTCATATTATCACTTTTTTTCATGTCACAGATATACTCTCATCCAATGATGAAATGATTAACGATGCCCCTGGCGGAAAGGTTTTGCCAGCGTCAAAAGATGCTTCAAAGCCCTCAAAAGATGAAAGGGATCTTAAAGATGGCGAGATAGACAAATTTTCCGCAAAGTTCATGCGAGCGTTTGTTGTAAGCCGAGCGGCGAAGAAAAACAGAAAGCCCGCTTCATCGAATGGGGCACGAATACATGGTTCTAAATCTAACAAAGGGAAGCATAGATTTGTGTTTTCAACGAAAAATTCAACATTGAGCACAAGCAAACCTTTTGAATCGATCAAAACAAAAATTCAACCTGCGGTTCCCCAGTTGACAACGGTATCTACTGAAGGAAAAATTATCTCTTTTGAATCGATCAAAAGAAAAATTCAACCTGCGGTTCCCCAGTTGACCACGGTATCTACTGAAGGAAAAATTATCACGTTAACTGACACACCATACGAAAATTCAGAGAGAATTTTACATGAAGATGGTACTACTAAAAATGACAAGAGAAAATATACACAAAGTGATAAACACAAATCTCGGCCACAAAATAAAGACATAGTCACTGAAGAGCAAAAACCTCGCGGTGGGACCACAGTAACACCACTAGTACCTACCCGACATGGTACCACCACAGCAATACCAACCGCTACCTTTCTTGTTACCCCCCGAATTCAACCATCTGAAAGACTTCGTTCGGAATTGTCTCATGATCATGATAAAGCTGGATCTGATGAGGATACAAAAGACGAGCGTGTCACTAAAAAAGGAAAGAATTGTCGTTTCTCAACTGAAGAGCAGCCAAGATCAAGTCCTCTAGCCACAAACTTTGCGGGAGTGTTGGCTGGAATTTTAATTTTGTTGCTGATTTTCATCGTCACTCCTCGTTTAACGTAAGTAGAAACCTTTGCTTAGACTTTTTTCGAAATTCAAAAATCTGTGATTGACGAAATCATATTCTCATAAGTCATTCAGCAGGTAAATTATTACTGAGAGTAAGTCACTCTCTGCTCAAGAACCCATTTGCCGATTCTTCTCGCCGCAAAAGACGAGCCCGCTTATTTGCCCGGAAGAAAAGCGGTATACACCACTTTACGTCAGGCGCTCGGAATATTGGATCTTTGACGTGCTTGTATTACATTACTGTATTGTATTTAAAAAATCTCGGCGCTGATGCGACTTTAGAGACTTGAACTTAAAATGTTCTTTTGCTCGCTTTAAAAGCAAATTTTGTTCACGTGTCTGCTCTTTCAGAGTGCAGAGGCAAACCAGTCTACACAGAGAGATCAAATTGGTTAATTTTATTTTACTCCATTTTTTTACTTTCAATAGAAGAATTTACAGCGACCGCTGGAGACGACGGAACAATCCTGAATTCGGCTTAAACATTCCACCAAATGGTTACTTAAGCGAAGAGTTGAGCGAGGAGGAAATCATCTTTGACCGAGCAGTCCTGGAACGAAAAAATAGTTCATCGAAAAATGGTTTCTCTAAAGCGACATCCTGGACATCTTCGAAGTGGCTGACACCAGACCATTATTCAACTATTCAGTCTTCAGGTGCAAAACAGGAACAGAAAATATGGACATTGACCGAAAAGCCGAGATCTACTCCCCTGATGGCTGTTCCTGAGAACACTGAAAACCCCGAAGCAGAGATTTTGACGGCCAATAAGAATCTGGATCCAAAATTAACGGAATCTTGGTTATCTACTTCATCCCTGTCTGAATCAGACACTTCTACACCGGCTGAAATATCTCGGTCTGGATCTCTCACCAGTGTATCTATATTTTCACTGACACCTGAATTTGGAGGTCTTGACGATGAATTCTCCTCATACGAGTCAACTTCAAGTTGTGGCTTTCCTGACACTAAAGTATCCGAATCACTGCCTGCAACAACCCTCTCGACTACTGCTTCAACTGAATCCTCAATTGTGACCATCCCTGAAACATCATTATTACCAAACCCTTCTACTCCTCATCAGTTCTTCAGTTTGTTCCTTAACCCGGCTTCTTCTGATAAATTGGCACACACCTCGTCGATGGAACCAGATCGCATCAGTTCGTCCTCAGAGTCCTGCAAGACAGATGCGACCCTCCCAGAGCCATCGCCTTCACCACACTCATCTGCTACGCGGCTGTCCTCAATTCTAAGTCTACAGCCGGTCTCTTCTGATGAACAAACACTAACATCGTCAGTAGCAACGGATCGCAAATCCTGCAAAATACCCGTGGCTCCTCGTAATGAGGTTGTTATTAGAATAGACGATGACGAGGACAAAGAAATCTTTCACTCGAATGAAAATAATGAAGAAATAGTTGGCAAGGATGTGAAATCAGCGGGTCAAGTATCGATAACAATGGAAGATATGGTAGAGGAAGCAAGCAAAGACACGTTGTTTGTCAGTCGAGTGTTGTAAAACAGGTTGCAAAAAACTGGTTAAATTCTTAGATTTACCGTACCAAATCGCGAATCTCACCCGTACAAACAATTTGTGAATGAGCTTGAATCTTTCAATTGATATGCTTTTGAGTAAATGAACTCTAATGCTTGGTTTCGTCACGGTGTTGACATCATTGATAGAAAATAAAAATGTCAGCAACAATTGAGGATTGTAGCGATACTTTATTCTCTTTTTTTTTACTCAAAAAGGTTATCAGTATATCTTGAAATCTGAAGACAGTAAATAAATTTATTCAGAGTTTCTTAGCTCACATACGTGTTTCCGTTCAGCTCTGCTGCTGAATTTTTTATTCATGTTGTTCAAATAGATATTTGCCAGAATTTTATTTCTCCTTGTGAATATTTTCCCTTCCTTCAGATTGTTCAATGTTCTTTTGGTGCCCTTCCCACAAACCCTGAAAGCGAAGTTGTTTCTCAAGTAACTAAGATTTATATTTGATGAATGAATTTGAAAGTGAAATGTTAACTTGCTGCACACCTGCTAAGATAATTGCTCTACTTGATCCTGAAGTAACTGTCCCAGGTCGTATTCGCAAATACTGCTGTAGATGTAAATCTACTGACGTTTTACATATTGCCGTCATTCAGTGGTTTTCAAATAGGAAAATGCTAAGGTTGTAACCATAACATCAGCATAAACATTCGCTCAGTGGATGATGTCATATCATTAGACAATACTCGACATCTCGCCCACTTGGTCGTTACTAATTTCACTCTGGTGGGAGGTGTTAGGCCAGATTTTGTTTATCTATTATTAAACGTTCTTGTGTGTTTTCTTAAGCCATTTTGAAGTGCCGATGATGTATGAAATTTCTTTACTTGAGTATACGTCATGAAGTTGAATGACAAGTTGTGAATCAATGTTCATAATCTCGTGACAAAAAAAAACATCTGTTATCCCACCCTCCAAAGTGGTCTTTGGACTCGGATAGATAACAATGGGCCGAGCCATAGTTAGTTGAGCTAATATTTCACAACAGTTAGGAGTTGAGGTTTCAAGCGTGGTAAGCACGTTATCTGTTCAGCTGTTTTAGTTGTTCTACCAGGACTACAACATGAAAGTTACTTTGGTTTTGGGCTTAGCTTTCTTCTGCTCACTCTGGTCAGGAGGTAAGCTGATGTTTCTTGTGCGAAATACTCTACTCATGCGTGTGGTGGTTATACGATTTGCTCGAAGGCCGCTTTTAGCTCGAGAGTGAAATCTGACATTGTCGTTTCTCTTGGAAATACATATTGCCGATTGAGAGTCAGTTCGTCGGCTAACAGTTATTCTTTTCTTGTGGTTCACGTACAAAGACATCGACGGATCAAAAACAAAAAATAGTTGGAATCAATAACGATCGATGGTCGATCACGAGCATGTAGATTTACTTAAGTGACGCAAAGCTTGGCAAGTGAGACGGAAAGTTCAAACTTCTAGACTCTCGATCAACGTGCATAATGACTGAAGATAAGATTTCGATTGTTTTTTTGTGCAGAAATTACCATTCCCGTATTTCGAGATAACTTTGTTACATACATTTGCGCTGTTTAGATTGGAGTTATGTTACGAGAACAACGACAGTGTAAGTCCAATATTTTTTCCGCATACAAAGAATTTCACGAATCCTCAACTACTGGGATCTGTGAAGAAGTTTGTTAAATGTCAATACTGAAGCTAGCGTTTCCTTTTGTTAACTTTTTACATTTTGTATCCTGACCTTCTACACATTTTAATTAAAAACTGTATAGCTACTCTGGTCGATAATATAATGCCTGTACCCAAATTAGCATAACTATTTGTATTAGACATGCAAGTAAAAGTCGCGTCCATTGAATTTCGTTTAATTAAAAATTTTGTAAGACACCTTCTATGCCGAAGGCAACCGCAAAAGCAGTTGAAACTGGCTGATGTTGAAAGTTGCGGAGATGACTGCCCGTAGTTAATTTTAAGAAATTAAGATCTCCCATATATATATCCGGTAGATTATAATAGCTCTCCGAGTTGTTTTGCTGTAGCTCGGCTTAGTGGTCTGTTTCAAGAACATGTAGGTTGCTGTTTGACTCGCAAGAATAGTAATGCAGGTCTTCAGTTTCAATTTAGAAATGATTCATATTGATCTTGAAAATTTTACCTCGAAGAGCACGGTGGTGAACGCGTCAGACAAAACCGAAATGTCAAACGCGAAATGATAGCAAGCTAAGTAACGAAAGCAGAATAAACAATTTAAGGAGGCTCCCTTGGGTTTTTTGACCACATGAGATCTGGGCGGGAACATTGTGTGAGCTTGAAAAGTGTCAATATGCAGAACAAACATGGTGGCTTGACACGATTGCATGATTGCGTTATCTGAAAAGCTGTGTTAAAACAGTTTATCATATAAACTATGGAGTTATGCAAGAATTTCCAACCCTTAGAAAAGCCGTAACAACACACATGAAAAAATATCATACTGTTTCACCTGTGTTTGATATCACCAATCAGCTTTTGACACGTCACTTGCTTTTCACATCACTCGGTCAGGGTTGATGAATGAATGACAAAGCCTTCACCATTCTCAATCCATGGTCGTTTGTTGGAATTTTTTTTTGATTATAGCTGCTAAAATACTGAAAAATCCATAACACTTACAGACAGTGTAAATGTAATGGCATTTATTGTGGCTGAGAACAAAGATCGACAACTGGAAGGTTTGCTACAGGCTGATTGTGGCTGTGTGCCTGAGAGATTTCTTCTGTCAGCAAGGACCAAGTCAATAACCGAGAATTCTGTATATCGAAAATTAAACCTATTGTTTGTTTTTGTAGTGTTTCAATGCATTTTTTCATATTGAGCCTCAGCACCAATGCACTTTACGATTTTCATTTAGGAATTATCTATCCTTTTATTTTCATTCGTTAAGAAAAGTTGAATTTTCTTGTCAGTGATGGAGCTATCGTGTTTATAGGATAAACAAAATAATACATGGTTGCTTGTAGATATGAAATTTCTCCTCTCATGTCCAACTTGAGCTCACTTGTGAGATATCGAGTTCACTTGAACACTCGAAGAGAAATTCCAAATCTATGCATGCCCATATATTATTCTCTATTTAACACAGTACAGTTTTTAAATGATGGAATCTAGGGTTTCCAGCAATATTCATAGGCCTTTTATGTCTGATAAAGAGGTGAACCAAAAAGAAAACATCTTGGGAAAGATTGCTAAAGGGCGATAGATTCGAAAGGTTATGCGTGCTCATATATACATCTTGGTGAACTTCTATTCCATTATGTATGTTTTGTGACAAAGAAATAGGGATCTTTTGAGCAAGATTTATTGCATTTCCATCAGTGGAAACAATGGTACTTCCTAGTTGACGATACTTCCTAGTACCTGTTGGTAAAAAAAGTTCATAAGACCAAATTTGAGATAGAGGAAGAAAACACAAAGTTGCAAATAGTGAGGAAGTTACCTTTGTAACCCCCGTTTTTTTTGGCTTTTAAATGATTGGTGGGACAAATTTCTCAAACTGTGAAAATTTTGAGAGATTTCACAGCATCAAATTGATTTAAATCAAAGGCAAAGCCAAATTATCAGTGGCAAGGACCTCCATTCATGTAGCCTGGCTTAATAACAGAAATCATTTTGATAATATTTACTACAGCAAGCATGCAATAGTCTGAACCTTGCTCATCGCCTGTTGATTGCTTTGAGTGACCTTGAAAAACAAAAACAAACAAATTTTTTTGAAAAACATTACTCTGGTGTGTACACCAGCATTGAGCAAAAACTCTACAGAGCCTCCTTAAAGTAGTAGTATGTCGTGCGATTCAAGAGAATTCTGATCTTTAAAAGTACCCATCTACTTTTGCAGCTACTCTAAACATATCTAATATATATATTTATATATATATATAGAAGGCCAAAACAGTACTGTCTGCAGTTAGTTATATATATATATATATATATATATATATATATATATATAATTATATATATATGTATGTATGTACAAGTATATATGTATATATTGTTTTTAGTTATTACTGTTATTTCAACATTATTTTTATATACCAAAGACCACCTTGCAAAAACTAAAGACAAATGTTTATTGAGAACTGGATGTTTCAATGTCAACCATCATGAGGCCATTATCAAGAGGATGATGAAGATTACTGTAATATAGCAATGAGACCTAATAGATTTAAATAAATTGAAATAAGATATGAAACAAAGACCTATGCAAAAATATAGCCAGTTTACAGGTTCATAATATTATGTTAGACTAACCTGTGTATTAAAAAACAAGGCAGTCAAACTTGTTCTTGCTTTTTCTGCAGGTTCACTATTAAAATGCTCAACTTGTTCAAGTAGTCTTTCCTATGATGATTGCCAAAAGACACTGACAGTAGATAATTGCACTAATTCTAACCAGACATGTTACCAGGCAGAAGTGAAGTCTGAGAAAGGAGATGTTGTAGAATTTATAGTGCAAAAAGGATGTCTTCAAAAAGATTTCTGTGATGCATATAGCAAAGGGGACATAGGATTTTGCAATACAAAGAGAGAACAAAATTTTACTGTAGACTGCAAAGGAAAGTGTTGTTTTGATGGAGATGAGTGTAACAAGGGAAATCTTCTGAATCCACCAATCGACCAAGGCAAGTGCACTGTTTTCAGAGGAGTTATTTTGTAAGAAGGCACATTTGCATGCATATAATATTTTGATAGTTGAATTCTAAATTTTTTGCATGCTTTTACATGCACAGTTAAATCGATCCTGAACCGTTGGACTGTGTTGAAGCTGTGCTAAATTTAAACCTTAAAGTTAGCGTTTACCCTCAACTTCTTATGTTTTGCATCATGAATTGCAGCATAATTTACCTTAAATAAATGGCGTAATGCATGGTCTGTTGATAATAAGCAACACAACAACATATAGATGTACATGACATAGTGTGAACATGTGCCATCCACATTAAATTTTATAGTAGGCTCTGATCCTATATTTTCAAGGTTTCTATATATGTCTTTGCAACCCAAGAAATTCCTCATTACTTAAGTTTCCTGAGAAGCAACCTTTGATGGTGCAGCTACTCTCACAGAGAAAAAAAAAATTTTTCTCTTTATTCCAAACGTAATTTTTATCAAAAACCACCTGACAAAAATTAAAGACCAACTTTCAGTCAGAAGCTAAGTTTTTAATGTCTTCATGAAGCAATTATCAAGAGAATGATGACTTTCCTAATATAGCCAGGAGACTTACATGACCATGTAACAGGGTTAAATTAGCCCTCTGACCTTTTAGAGTGACTTGGATCTAATTTCTCTTTACAATGTCACCCTTGAATCACCCATTCACATCATGAGAATCAAGGAGGTTATCACCAACTAAGGAAGCTCTGGATTGTTCAACTAATTCTCCTTGATAGCACTATAGGAAATGTACACAGAACTGTAGGAGAATGTGCATATACTGATGTTAGGACATAAAATAAGGTATCACATCCTAAGCAATTACTGGGCACCCTTTATGTGCTCAGCTTTTAACGCAGCTATTACATTTATTAAGTCGAGTACAAGCTGTTTAGCAGGAATTTCTTTTTTTTTTTTATCATTGCAGGTTTGCCTTTGAAGTGCTCATCTTGTTCAAGTAAAGATTCCTATGAAGATTGTCAAAATAAATTGACGACAGAAAACTGCACATCTAATGACCAGGTTTGTTATCAAGCAGAGGTGAAGTTTGAGAAGGGAGAAGATGTAACAATTGGTATTCAAAAAGGATGTCTCACAAAAACCTTTTGTGAGGAATACAGCAGAGGAGTAATTGGGCAATGTGAAACCATGAAAGAGAGAGGATATACAGTAGACTGCAAAGGAAAGTGTTGCTCTGATGGTGATGAATGTAACAAGGAAAATCTGCTAAACAACCAAGGCTCTGCATTTGTAATCAGTGTAATGGTCTTGCTGCTTAGTGTGCTCTTGACACTTGGTAATGTAAATTGACTTTGAAAAGCTTCTGTTTCTCTGACCTATCAACCTTTGAATCTGTTATTTAAGGGGTAAGTTTAAAAATCCTTATAGGTTTCTTAAAAACCTCTAGATTCTCTTTAACTCTATGACCCATAACAGTGACTAACATCAAACATTTAGGGTCACAAGAGCAAAGCAAATTATCACAACTAAATAAGTTCTTGATTGTTAAACAAATTCTCCTTGTCAGCACCTTAGGAAATGTATAGAGACCAGTACAGAGAATGTGCATACTGATGTTAGAATGTAAAGGGTTTAAGAAACTGGTTGTTCATTGGGCATCAATTATCAGAGACTCTATAGCTTTAGAGCAGAATCCTCCAGTTAAATTTCCATTGCCTAAGCTAATTTTTAGTTTCAGACATGTAGGATATTCTTCAGTTATTTTATGCTATCATAAACTGCTTCTACTATTCATAATGAAAACAGTACTAACTTAGTTGTCTTGTTTCTCTTCTTTTGTTTAAAAAAACACGAGGAGAATTTGATGTTCGGATCACAAACCCCTTTCAACATGCATCCTCATTTTTAACTCGTGAATTGCGCGCATGCGCAAGAGCGAGTTATAGGTACGATGTGGGGAATGGCATTCGCTCGCTCGCTCGCTCGCTCGCTCGCTCGATTGGTCGATTCCTGTAAACTTTTTTTAGATTTTAGGCTTTTGAGTGCATTTGATAGTTTTTGGCGAGCAATAAAAAGACGAAATGGCGACCTTTGTTGCTAAGAATAGTGGTGGGGTGAAAAAGAAGCCAATTATAATCTTTAAAGAGTTTTTTTTTTACGTTTTAGTTTCAACAAGCGGCGCCAGCGACTGGCAGGCATGCAAGGATTCACACTGAAATAACAGAACAACCTTCGTTTTTCATAAAATTGTAATTTACAATCCTTGAACTTGAAAACAATCCGAAGATTCATTGAAAATATCACTTACTGCGAAGCGCTCGGAGTTTACAGATGTTCAAAAGCTTTTTCTGTTATAGCGTGAGATTGAGGACAAAATTGATCATTACGTTTCGTCCCGTGTGTTTTTCCTGTGTGAAGCAACAAAAGATGCCGGCGACTGACGAAATAACAAGTTAACACGAAAATCAAATAACACCTAAACAAACAGTTTTAGCTACCGATTTTCAGTGAATTTTAAAAGAACAATTTTCTTTTAAGTTTCAAGACAATTTGAAGATTCAACATACATACAACGTACTAAAATGCGAAAGTCAGGCCTGAAATGAAATTCTATCTTGTTATTGATTATACGTTGCCTAGCACGTGACTTAAATCTACCCAGGCGGAGATCCAAAATGACGGTGGCAGGCTTAGCTTAGTTATATCACTCAAAACTCGTTCCCGTTTGTCTCTTTTGATAAAGAGGGAATCGTTAATGTTTTCATTAAGACAGTATTGCCTTGATTTTCTAATATTTACAACGAAAGACAGTAAATCTCACTTTTCACCCACATTTACTTCCAACCTTTTCTCTTAAACCAGAAACAAAAATGATAGACGTTTAAAACACATGACATCATCCACCTTGTCAAATGTAATAGCATGATCATTTCAATGGTAATGCTTTCTTATCCCAACGTTACTTTGTTTCTTTGCTACATTAGCCAACACTGAACTACTGCTCGTACTCTAGATATGACAATCAACCACAAAATTCCATAAACCAGATAACATTAAACATAATCTAAAAAATCATGTGTCAATTCACGAGTTTGCTCACAGAGCACTTTGATATTACTGGACAAGACTGAGTCATAATGATACATGCTTCCCATTGTAATGTTTTATATGCTCCCATTTACTGTTTCACCCACAGAGGTGTTCATCATGTAGAGTAGCTTTGTGTTATTTAATGCATTATGTGAGAAATAGGTGATGAAAAGAGACAAAATATTATTTGTAAGAGGGTGCCTGTCAGATCAGGATATAAACACATCCCTTTTACATATATCACCGAGTTCTCTTAACTAATAAATAAGATATGTGTATGAGTTACAATGCAAGGTATTTAAATCAGATAAGTAGGGTTGAACATGAAATAGGGGCAGAGGGGGGCAAATTTCTCCTACAACCGGTTAACCCTTTGATTCCCAGAAGTGATTAACATGCAACTTCTCCTTATAAAATATATACATTATCCAGCAAACAGGTAATGAGAATACTCAGACTTATCATGTCAAAGTTGTCATCTTGATCCAACACAAAATTCTCGTCACTAATTTACAAAGAAAAGTGTAGCAGTTATAGAGAGGAGAATTAACAATCAGATCTTGGGAGTTCAAGGGTTAACCTAAAAGGGATGTCAATCTTAATTTTCTTCATATCAAGTTTCCTTTTCAACATTTCTTTTTGTTTTTTTTTTTTATTTTTGGCACTCTTGTCCAGTGTAGTGATTTATCCACCAAAGTTGGGAGCTTAAAGTGTAAACTTGCAGGCTTCTTTTCAAGCCAGATCTTGTGAGAATCTTACTGTTGAAGGCTTTAGAGCATTTTTGAACAAAAATGGTTGGTTTGTGACTCCAGCAAGACTTGATATAAGCAAATGAGCAGCTGTAGTATTCATTTTCCAGGTTTTCTTTGATTCATTCCAAGGAAATGTGCATCTCATTCGAGAAAATGATTTTGAGCTTTTTATAATCATAGGTAAGATTATATATAGGTTGATTAAGATACTAGCTGATAGGTTATACCAGTAATGGATACATAAGTAAACTGAGGTGAATTAAAAGAGGCAGTGTGTAAAGAGCCTTTAAGAGGTTGATTTATTTTAAAAAATGCTATTTTATGGTTTTAAACCAATTAGCAAGGAAGTGCGTGAATTCTTTTATTTTGAGCCGTGTTTGTGTTCATGCCATTGCTTAACAGCGTGTCCGTAGGCTCTCATAGACACTGTCTCATAAGCGTCTTACTGCTTCTTACAAGCCGGTCTGCTTTACCCGTCAGTGGAAGATCTACTGAGGTGTGGCACAAGAAACGTCAGAAAGACGTCCCAGATAGCAGCACCTATGAAAGCATGCTTGCAGTTTAGTTATTCTATAGCATAGACTTAGTGCTCCCAAAAATAAAGGATCTGTCGTTGCAATTTTTGTTGAATTATGTGTTAGACTGGAGCTTTAAGTTATCTGTCTATCTAAATGGTTCTACTGGATCTATAATTATTAGAGAAGACTGTTCCCTCATGTTATCCACCTGAAATTTTGGTAACGTACCGCACAAGCTAGATTAAGCGCCCAACCTCGATAAGCGCCCACCCTGAATAAGCGCCGGGCTCGAATAAGCGCCCACCCTGTAGCTAGGGAAAGTTAACAAGCGCTCAGCCATGAAAAAGTGCTAAAGAAAAAAGCGAGCGCAAAAAAAATTGATAAAAATAAGTTGGAACGCTTGTCACTTATTTATTGGCTGTTCATACTCTTGAGGAATTAACATACTTCTCATGTTTTGCCCGCTCGGCTCAAGGAAACAGAGAACCCAGGACTTTGATGCAGATTCGGGTAAGGAAAAGGTAGCCTGTACAAAGCTCTCAGTCAAAGTGCAGGAACATGGATCAAGCGACATTAATGAGGTCTCGAAGTACACGCGAAGCTCTCTTTTCTTAAAAAAAATTAAATCGAGAAAAATAAAAACAACCCTGTAGCTTCCAAGTGCCAGTTCGATGCTAGTCTGGTGGTTTCAGTCTCCTCTATCCTCCCTACCCATCAAAGAATCCCGCTGGGTGCCTTCAACCATGAGCTTTCAGATTTCGGCTTCACTGCAAATTTTGCGCGGTTCGGTCGAACACCAGCGTATAGGATATCAGAAAGAACACATATACAACCCATGTTTAGTACAGAATCATCAAACTAAATTATATAAAAATAAAAAATAAGTCAAATAAAACAAATCGAGAGTTGAGCAACCACTGATAAACATTGTGGTTAGAGAGGCAACAAGAAATGTCCGTGAGTAAGAAACGATTACATACCAAACGAACAACGCTTCATTTTTTTGTAAGAAATGGAGAACGCTTCCCTTTGTTGTTAGAAACGAACAACGCTTTTAGAATCGTTTTCAAACATATTTCAATTCCGAGCATACGATCGATTTCTGTGTAGTCAAAGTCTTCATGGTATTGTTAGAAACCAAGAAAAAGTTTCTCAAGCTTACTAAACGTCCTTGAGTAAAAAAAGATCACATACCAAACGAACAACGCTACATTTTGTCGTTGGAGACGAACAACGTTTCCCTTTGTTGTTAGGAACGAACAACGCTTTAAGAATCTTCATAGAGTTGTCGGAAACAAAGAGCGCTTTAGCGATAAAAAATTTCCAACGTTATTGCCTATTAACAGTCTGAAATTCTATCTTTTTAGTATTTGTTTCTTCGGGCGACTTGACTTTTTTTTCGGGCGACATAACTAAAATTTCGGGCAACATGACTCAGGTTTCGGGCGCCATGACTTCGGGCGAGATGACTCTCGTGCGACTTGACCAGTTACCTTTAAATACTCACAGCTCTATACCCACAACGCGCCTTCAGGGAAGGCTTAGGCCCCGCTCCTCTCGTGCCGCAGAAATATTTAACTTCCGGCTTATTCGTGGACACCTGAAGGCCAGAAATTCCTTCTTGTTGCATCCGTTTTCCTATAAACCTGCTTTTCATTAATTTTACCCCATCCCCCCCACACCCATTTTTTTTTTTTACTTGCCGTTACAAACAACTTTTAATTTCCTAAGTTTTAAGGTGTTGAACGCGTGACAACGAGGGCGAACTTTCAGGGAGCTCCACTAACACTTCCTTTTTTCTCAGAAAAGCGGAAACTGCCAATCTAAAGCTCTGTCGTGGGGTGATCTCTATGAGAAATTGAAAGCAAGCGAAGGCATCGACTCTCTTTGCTGCAAATTTCCCGAAATATGGCTCACTTTTTAACAGGTGCTGTTATGAATGGTTTTCTATCTTTAGTAAGCTGTTTTGTGGTGTTGTTTATCTTTTAATTCGCAAACTGATCAACGTTTTGTCGCGATCCGTAGCCGGAAATTACGCGATAATAATTACAAGCGTGAAATTTTAGCGCAGCTCGTTTAACGCAGCTGTTTTTAGTGAAAATCAAAACGACATATCAACCAAACCGGATTTCTTGCTTGGAGTCAAACTTTCCCTCGCAGATTTTGGCCAAGACGTAATAAGCCAACAATTGATATCGACGATTCTCTGAAGTGAAACTTCTGACGCAAATTAACATTGAGGTCACTTCCTCGCTGATCACTGCAAACAATTTGTTTCATGATAAGGGTAAGTTTCTAGCAAAACTGTGGTGCTGCCCATATTCTGTGAGTGCGAGTGGAAATTCTTCCTTTATAACCAAACCTAAAAATAACCTAGAAATCTTCAAATATTTATTGCGAAAAGTACAGCCGCGTATTCTGAGAAAAAGGCCGGCAGGAGTCATATTACATTTTTCCCAACTGACTGGGTCCATGAGGGTATAAAATTGTAATCTCTTGCTGGTTAGGAATGTTCTTAGCTGGGTACGAGTCATCTGAGTTTGGGTATGGTTCGCCTGTGTACAAAACGTTCGTGGCATGGACACGAAACGACTGGATGCCGAACTAGACCTCTATTAAAAGTTGACGTCTTTAATCAGTAGTAAAGCTTTTCCCGCGAAGCCCGCGACATGCATTTCAAATACAGCCGCGGTAACGAGACTTCACTCGGAAGCTAAACATGATGGGTAACGACAGTGGCAAAGGCAGAAATGACCTATTTTGCTCGCTTTTCTAGTGCAAATGCTTCTTTCCCCAGTTCTGATAGATAATCAAATTTTTCAATCAACAATGTTTTAGCGTGCTGGACTGCACGAGAGTATTGTGTTCTCGGTATTACATTTCTCTCTTGTCCTATCTTTTCTTATCTGAAAATTACTCTATTCATTACTATGAACTATTTGTTACTTTTTCCTCTGCCAAGCATCGGAACGAGTGATGTAGGAATTCGATATGCAAATTTAGTAGCGTTAGCACGGTCTTAGGAGTCTGGGGGAGAGCACGCATTATATTAAATATGGTGGAGTCAATCTCGTAACTAGGTCCTATCGAGTAACTGGCCCTGGAAGGAGAGACAATGGTGTTGCAATCGCGGAGGACTTTGATGGACATGACGGCTAATTTTGTGCCAGAGGTGTGACGCGAATTTTCCCATCAATCGGGATTTTGCAATTGATTACTCATGAGCGTACTCATTTTTATCGAGTCTATTTTGCAAACTTAAACTTCTGATGACCCGATGAAATAAACAGTTTTATTATACACTTAATAACCACGAGTTCACCAAAGTGTCACTTTGATTTTTTTCTTACTAGGAATTAAAGAATACTTTTTGGGTACCAAAAATCAATATGTCGCCACGGTTGCAATTGATCTTGGAACAGTTTCCAGTGGCTTTGCCTATACACTTCATACGAACCAAAGTCGAGACGCGATTTTCGTGAACAGTGACTGGGTGAATGAATTTGGTCATCGAACGAGCAAGACCCCTACATGCTTGCTTCTCAAACCAGACCTTTCATTCTACGCCTTTGGGTACAAAGCGTTGGAATGGAATGCATATTTTCAAAGCACCCACGAAACACAAGACATGTTGTTTTTTGAGGTTTTTAAGAGAGATTTGCATAGTGATAAGGTAAGTAAAGGGGACTACCAAGTCGCCTTTCCTTATACGGAGGAAGCGTAGGTAACACGCGAGCCAGGGACAAGACACGCTCCCTCCGACCTACGTGCGCGTTACATCGTTCAGTAATGCCGTTCTTAATCGGTGCGCTAAGGCAAATAGAGCGCCTCTTACACCATTCTCGTTTCCCGAGCCCTCTGACCTTCGCGCGCGTTACCCGGTTCAGTTATGCCGTTTTGAGTTACTTGCGCCAAGATAAATAGAGTGCCTCTTACACTATTCTCGTCTCCAGACTCCTCTGATCTTCGCGCGCGTTACCCGGTTCAGTTATGCCGTTCTGAATCACTTGCGCTAAGATAAATAGAGCGCCTCTGTTACCATCCTCGTTACCAGAGCGACTTGTTCGCACTCAAGACTACGAAAGAAAGACGAGGACTCTGGGAACGAGAGTTCTAATTTACAAGCTAAATCTGAAAAGTGACTTGCTTAGAGGTCTTGTTGGAAACGTATTTAGATTAGGCGGCCAGCGATAACAGAATCTAACAAACTTGTCATCAACTGCATTAGAAGTATAAACAAAGGTTGCTTTAGTTTGCCATGATAAGGTAATCTCTGAATTGTTCGTAGATCGTAGACTTCGACTGTACCCTTAAAGCAGCAAACGGAAAGAGTATAAGAGCCATAACAGTTTTCGCACAGTGTATCAAATTCTTCAAAGATGAAGCAGTGGCCTGTGTAAGGCGAGAGGTTGGAGAAGATGAAATTGACGATGAAAAAATATACTGGGTTTTTACTGTACCTCAATCTTGGACGGGAAGATCTAAGCAGTTCATGAGAGAAGCAGCTTACGAGGTAACGCATATCATTGCGCGGCAAGACAGTTATGCGAATATTTCAATTTGCAGATTAGCAACTCTTTGTGTTTTGTGGGAACATAGTTTTTCTCTTCTATGTTATTTGTATTTCTGCTGGGAAGTTTTTTTGCGATTTTATGTTAGACGTTGATTAAAAGAAACCGAGAGAATATAAATTGAGCTCAGTTTATGTTCCTGTGAAGAATCCTTAAAATTTTTCTAACCTATCGAAAGATATAGACGGAAGATACACCGTAGACGATTCGCGCGTGGATATTTCCAGTAAATTCCATACTACAACGTATGCGGTGCGAATCAAGACAGACAAATCAGGCACACCCTGTGCTACACAGGCTTTTGATGATGAAAATCTCCATTCATCTCTCCCATAGGCTGGTATTGGCTCACGTGGTAACTTAGGACAGATGATGATTGTCAGTGAAGCTGAAGCAGCCCTGGAATTTTGTGTAAAGACAGAGCTAAGCACACCCGTTTTAATCGCTGATATTGGAGGTACTCATCTCAATATATTCTGAGTTGTCAGAATTTGGTAACATCGGTTTTTAACGACCTGCAACTCAACGCAAAATATTTAACATTGCTGCTTTTATTAGAAGGCATTCCACTGGCAAACTAAATTTATGTGCCGACTTTATTCATCCTAATCTCGTACCCAGATCCTACCGTGTTACTGTACAACCGCTTGGCCGTGAAAGGTCTGGGTAGGCGACTAAATTTATCCCACTGAAAAAAAGAACCTTTCTTAATCAACCAGAGCAAGAAAAAAATACACAAGAAAAATTATTGGGCTTATTTTCATTTGTTGTACAAGGGAGGTTGACTCTTCTGACTTGCGTCTAAAAAATTTAAACAGAAGTTATTGGGAACAACATTGATATTTCTCACCAGGAGGGGGCCTGGAAATGACTCTCTTTGAGCAACATGATGAAGGAAAAGTCATTAAGACCGACAAGGTGACTCGTCCCGCGAATACCGCTGCTCATGAAGAAATGTTCCTGGAGCTTTTAGAAAGGACGTTTGGGGAGCAAAAAGTTCAAGACTATCAGAAGCTGTACCCAAGTGATTTACACCAAATCTTTCAGAACTTTGAAGCAAAGAAGCGCACTTTCCGATTCAAAGAGACAAAGATTCAATTGCCAGGCAGTTTTGTCAGTTTCGTGAACGATTTTGTCTCTCCATCCATGAAACATTACAGTAAGGGGGAGGTTAGAATAGTGGATGATCAGTATCTTTGTCTGTGCGCTGAATGCATGAAAACTCTTTTGAAGTCTGTGGCAGAAGATGCAATAACTGAAATGAAGGCTTTCCTCGGCAAACCGCAGCTTTCAGAGGGTGTTAGGATATTTCTTGTTGGTGGACACGCTGAATCACTTCACCTCCAGGAAGAATTCAAGAAGGAGTTTTCTGGTCGTCATGATGTAACGACGTATCGTGACGCCTCCCTTGCAATTGTTAAGGGTACTATGATGGTTGCTAAGGCAATGAGTTCAAATAGGGAATCAGGGATCATTGGTGCATGTTATGGTGTCGACTGTTCACGAAATTTCGTTCGAGGTCTGCATCCACCAGAGAAGAAATTCTTTGCTGATGGTAAAGCGAAATGCAGAGATCTGTTTCATTGCATTGTTAAGAAAAATGATACCATCAGACACGGAGAGAAAATCTCTGTAAGATATCGCCCACTCTATGCGAATGAAACAGAAATTAAATACACCTTTTACGCCTCACAGAGGTCAGACGTCGACTTTATTTTCGTTACAGACCAGGACGTGAAAGAAATTGGAAGTATCGTAATCCATTCCCCTGATACGAGGAATGGTTCGGAAAGAGATATTATAGTCAGCATTTATTTCGGAGGAACAGATTTAATAGCTTCGGCTTGGGATGTAACGAGCGGAAAGAGGGCTCAAACAACCTTGGAGGTGTCCCCACCTTTCTAGAACCGACGTAAGTGATAGTTTACACTATGACGACCGAGCTAATCATGAGTAACGTCTGCGCATGTCAGTTATGTTGTGCTAAATATATTTTGTGCCGCTCTTGAAGAAAAGTCTGTAGCGAAAGTTTTAAGCTTAATCTCTCTGCTTGCGTCTTACCGAGGGAAAAAGCGCGCCGCTTTTAAAATTTTGGAAAAATTCCGCCATTTTAGTATATCGTTGCCATAGTTTCAAGCATGAGCTCTCGAAAGTTGCTGACATGGGCAGATATTTTTCATCTCTGTCCACTATGCGTAGTCAGGCCCTTTCGACGATATGCAAGGCATTCTCAAGAAGGTGATTATATTAATTATGACTATTTGTCTAAATTTACAGTATAGTTTATTAACCTGCAAAACGTGATGATTACAACAAAGTGAAAAGAAATTCTTAAAGAAAGATCAGCACTATGCACAAATAGGAATACCCTTAGATCAAATCCAACTGTAGAGTGTCTTTTTGTTTACAATGCCCAGCTTTTATGAAATGGAAATAAAAAACTGGAAAATATAAAACAGAATATAATCTATTTTGTTCATCAAATAATGACCTTCGGTCCTTGGTTGTTACTGTTGTTGTTGTTTTGATCGCCATACTTGTAATAAACTTTCTATCAGTAATTTTCTGGGAAGTCTGTTCTCTTAACTCGCCACAGGATCACCAACTAGAAATGAAAGGCTTGAATTCTTCGATAGTACCGTATTTTTGCTTAATGTTAAGGTACAACCGTAAGAAAAGTGATGCATGGAAAAATTGCAAAACGTCAACTTATTAGGAAAAGTCTTCTTTCTCAGACGCAAGGAAACTCAGTTCGAAGTTAGCCCTAGAGTTACTTCACCCTCTTTCATACCAAAGCCTCAACATGTTTTAAAGCTGTTTAATTTGTTAAACACGATTTAAATTCGTTTTCTTTTTCATAAAGGCTACTTGAAGCACATTAAAAACAAAAGTTAGTGACGACTTGAAACCTATGGAAAATTCAGTGTTTCATTTCTGTTTCTTATTTTTATTCAGTTAAACCCGGTTTAACCAGACATGATTTGTTGGTGTGAATGGAGTATTCTTCATGCTGTGAAAGAAAAAATATACACTTCTAATAGAAAAAATACGCCACAAAATCTGAATTGTTTGGTGCACTTAAATGACGGGTCCAGGAGGAGGGTCGATCCGGGAATTCGAACAATCCTTCCCATCAGACCTGTGGGTTTTTTACCGATTGTCTAATACTAAGATTCATACTACGACAGGATCGTATGTTACGTTACTACACAATATCTCACATTTACTTGTCTCGCAATATATCTTAGCTTTTCTATGATTACGAAGTGGAAATTTTCTTGTATGCTCAGGATCAAAAAATTGGATTCCTCTATTACTAATTCTTGGACCCGCCCCTTCGTTGTCAATCTACAGTTACCTAACTTGGTATTTTCTCGTGACATAACACGTTATTATCATTAACTATGACCATATCAAAATCTTAGCAGCTAGTACGCATGAAACAAACATCAACAGACCGCTGACCCTTTGTCCCTGCACAGCACCATTACATTTGTCATCTTCGCAGCACGTGACCGAACACTCGACTGAGTAACCCTGCCTCTTCTTGTCCTGACATGTAGGGACCTGGGTTCCATCTTTCTCATAAGTCATACATTCATTCCCGTTTGCGCAGGTTTTGAAGAATATGTGCTCTGTCTTAGAATTTTTTGAGAACGAGACCTTGCCTTTTATACACATATAATCACCCCGTTCACAAGTTCTTGAAATTGTTTTGTGGAAGCAGTCTTCCCATGACGTATGGGTGAAGCATTCGTAACATTCATTCGGGGAGGAACCTGGAAATGAAAAACAAAAACACAGCGTGTTATCTACGTCTTTTCCCAAATATCTGGAATTTTTTAGTTTAATTAATGTTTCAGATGCATATATGGAGAAAAATGTTACGTTCGTTACGATACCTTGACATATCGATTTTTTTTTCAGTTGATGGCTGACTCCTTGCCATTTTTCTTGAAACATACTCAACCTTTGCCAGAAATAAGTCAGTTCAGCAGTTCCGCTTTAGAGCATTGAATTTCAAGCCAGTATCAAGTTTTTATTAAAGCGGAAGACAAACAAACAAACAAGAAATTAAAAGACAACTTTTCATCGTGTGATAGCGAATCAGTTTAGAAATGAAATAAAGTTGAGAGAACTTCTTAAACAAATTCTCGAAAAGACTTCTGAAAAATTAATCCTAATCGGTAACAATTCTGATTAGGGCATACCTACGTTAACTTAGGGTACGTATATATAATTTTTAGATCGTTTCATCTGCCGTTGCTATTCTTTATGGCCAAATCTCGTTCCATAAATGCTTGACAAAAGGTGTTTTTTTTTGTTAAAAAAATATTTTCTTTGTAATATGTTTAGGCAGCATCGAAGTTACCTCCATTTCGTTAAACAATGTTCAATGCTATAAATATACAATCCAGCTTTTGACATTGTACCGTTTCTGTCTATCTGTCTCTTATCCTTCATAAGGAAAAAAAGTGTGGATTGGAAATTGTTTTCCTGATGGAGCTCTGCGGTGCCTCAGTCTAAACTAACTTCCTGCTAAATCATTCCCTTTTGTTACCGTGAGCCAAATAACTTCTCGCTGAGCGTAATAATACCAAAGATTAAATAAGATTTCTGTAAACTTATAGGCTTTAGAATTCGTACGTAGTGTAAATGCATTTCAGCTATTCTTTTTCGATATTTAATGACAATACTGGTTAGCAAAACACTCGCTTTTAATTCAACCACAACTTGATAAGGAAATATCACTTGCGGTGGCGAATTCGCAAAGGAAGTTGTTTTCCTTACGTAAACAAACTTAATTCTTTTGGAAAGTTGAAAATTATTACAAACTTTATTTATTACTCATATATCATAGGAACAAATAACGAGAGCGATATTGATATCTCCTAATGAAAGAAACTGTTAGAAGAAGGAAATGACTTTTTTTCTTCTTTTAAACTGTTACTGGTTATACTGAAATGCAGCTGTCATTATTTTGAATCTTTGGTACGTAGTTGATGCCGTAAACAAAATTTTTACCTTCTCTTATTGTAATACGAATCTGTAAAAAATTTTTTATCAACTACCGGCTAATCTTTAGAAGAAACTCCCCCATAAAGTTTTCTTTTTACAGACTGGAGTTAATTAAAAACCTTAGCTACTGTAGACTCACTAAAAATGTATTATCAACTCACCGTGTGCAACTAACGGAAAAAGATATGCACCAAATATTAGCCTGCACAAAATAATTGAGCTCATCTTTGGGTGTCCTTGCTTACACGTTTCTCCTTTTCCTATCGCTCAGAGGGCCTCCGAGTAAAGGCAAATGAATGCAAACTCTTGAGTACTTCTGAAGATGCAAGCTAATTTTATATCGACCCATGAGGTCCGTTTTTAATTTTCGCAGTTGAAGTTGAACTGATTAAAAATCCCCTAGCTGCGAAATCAGATATTCATAAAACAAACTTAGTTTAAGAACCAGACTTCTTGTCATTTGATTTTCCAAGAGACTGCTACACGCTGATGATTCTTAATTACAATAATGACAACATGGAAAATGGGCGATTAAATTCTTTTTTGAGCCACAATCGATAAATTCGTAGGACTGGTGTTCTTAGCAATCATCCCAGGCGATCAGGCGTTCTTTCGGTGAGAGCGCGGCGCGAACGTAGGAGTACGTGCGCAGAAGAGAAAGGACGCTCTCCTCCCTAGATAGGCATTTAGTAACAGGTGGAGGGTATATTTTCTCATCATTTCTTAAACGCGCGCATGGAATCAAGTTTTATTTAATTAAATAATAATGACATCACAACGCTATAATTCAAAAGAAAATCACTGAAAAAGAAGGCACTCTTTTGTCACATCCCTTTCTTTTTCTTACTAAAAAATCTTGGGAAAATGCAGTGTATGGGGACAAACTACGAGGGTTGTAGCCTCAATGGAAGGTAGGATTTGTTTTTCAGAAATAGACTGCAAACGTGAATTGAGAATTGCAAAACTGACTCCTACAGGCTACATACAGCTGTTCGCTGTAACTTTTTGCACTCTTCAATAGAATGGATGATCCAGAAGCTATTTACAAGTTTCCTAATCACTTTGGAAGTGAATATCATGGCGGAATAGTCGACGGAATGTAGGTTCTACACATAAACTAGCCATTTTCTACATTTATTTTGATAGCGCGTGTGCATTTCTAGACTTCAGGCCCCGGTTGTTCGAAGATCGGATAAAGCCCTGGATAAATCTATCCGGTGGATAATGCTATACGTTCTGCTATCACTTATCCGCTGGATAGCGATTTATCCGTTGGATGGTGTTATCCACACTTTATATAACTGGGCTCAGGTGTCCAAAACCAATATTTGACTGACCTTTATAACACTATATCTTGGCCGCCATTTATTTCATTAACACTCTTACAATATCATCATCATCATCAAAGCAAAACAAATATATATATCAATAATAACAGAAGCAGCTGCTGTCATGACAACAAAAATGACACTTTGCTCTATGAGGTGTGCGTCAATCTTGATCTTGATGACGAGCCGCTGCTCGCGAAAGGAGCCTGCGTACCTCCCGAAGAGAGGAGAGCGGATTCAATTGCAAAAGAGCGGCGTAAATCGAGCGAAGGCATGAATTAGTGGACTTATAGTTATTATCTTAACTCGATGATATTATCCACAGGTTTCATGGCGAAGGAAAATTAAAGTTTCGTGAAGGAGTACATTTTACTGGAAAATTCGAAAAGGGCAGGGCAGTCGAGGTAAACAAATTCCATGTCAATGAATCATTTTTTTTACCTCTCGTCAATTGCAGTAACTAAAAACGCGAAAAAAGTCCATGTCAGTTTTCCATGTCCAGTTTCCAGTTTTTCAGGAGTTGTTTGACGTGATTGGGTAATTTGTGAAATCTAGCGCGTCGCGTGAAAAAAAGATTTTCTACATTTTGACAGGTTCTCGTTTGACCTTACTTTACCTTTTTTTCTACACAGGGTTTCTTCGAGTTTCAGGATGATGTGCGATTTGAAATCGAAAATTGGGCTTACTGCGACGGTGACAATAACAGAGTTTTCAAGTCTGAGCTGGAGAATGGATTGAAACCGGCAGGTATGGTGTTAAGGTTACGTCACCAGTGACATCTGTCTGACGTCATAGTAATATATTTCTCCAACCCCACTTCCTCAACCTTTCTGTTCCGTGATACTCCTCTTTCTCACTTGCCATGATAGGAAGGATGTATTCAGTTTGCGAGCTCCTTTTTCTTCGTTGAAGTCCGCATTGCCATAGTTGTAGTTAATATTGTTGTAATAATGGATTTTAAAAAATACAGGCGTAGTCGTCCAATTAAATTGTGATTGGCTCATTTCTTACGCTTCCAGGTCGTTCCCAGCTTACCAATGTGGATCCGCCCCAAACCATACCTAAAGGAATGTATGACTGTGGAGACGGATTTTATGACCCTGTGGTACGCACGGTGATAAACTACGACTCTGTTTTCTTACGCAACACGGGTAGGTTGTACAAGTGCCTTAATCAATCAATCACTTCACCTGATGGACAAGGCATTTTATTTAAACCTTTGAACAAATGCACCCTGTACTTCATGCTTTTTAACACGCATGCACCATTTTGTTTAATTCACAGATGAAAAAGAGCATCAATGGATTATAAACCGGTGCAGGAAGGCCTGGGACGAGCCAGTCGGCACTAGAAAGCTCCACTAGGTTAAGCAACTGACCTCTGTTGTGGCATATATTGGATAATTTTGATACAATCAAATAAAAAATGTTTAACCGAGAATAGTTTTTACTTGGTATTGATATACTGATGCTATACACAAGCACACCATCTCTGAGGTTTAACCCTTTAACTCCTTCAAATGACCAGCATCTAAGTTCTCCTTACAATATTACCCCCAAATCACACATTAAGGTCATGAGAATGAAGAGAATAGTACCAACTAGAGAAGCTCTGGATTATGAAACAATGAAATTCTCCTCTTCAGCACCTCAGGGAATGTATGGGGAACAGTATGGAGAATATGCATTCTGATCTTACAGTGAAAGGGGCTAAAGCAAATGAGGTTGTGTGACAAGTTCAGGCTTCAGGAACTGGAGGGGGAGGGGAGGATAAGGGACTTGTTCGCCTAAACTTTATTCCAGTCTTCTGGATGAGTTGTCAAGACAAAGTCACTGAGTATCAATAAATGTTTACAAGTGAAACTAGAGTGAAACATAACCAATAGGCTGTTTTGCATAAAATCTATATTTTATGTAATTCTCTCTATCAGAACCCACCTGCCATACATGATACAATGATTTTGAATCTCTTTTTTTACATGACTAATAAAAATACTTCACATCATTTTGTAGCAAGTTGCAACCCAATAGAATATTGTCAAAGATCAAAATTTAGCTACACACAATTAAACCACTAAATCCCCTTCCAAAAATATCCTATCCAAAATTACATTAAATTTATGCTTTCAGCTAGCTACTATTTACTATCATAAACAGCCACACTGTGATATGAGAATTTTCTGCAAATAGAAAACTTTGACTGACACACAACATGAATTTTTAATCAACACCCAATTGCAATTTTTGTAAATTTCCATAAAATATAGGAATTTCATTTTATTGAAGTCACAGTTCTCACTCAACAAATATTCAGTCTCAGATAAAAAAACATTCATTTTCCTGAGACCCAAACAATTTTCTTTAATGTTAATGTATTTCAAACCTCACAAACCAATATTTAAAAACGTAATTAATTCACCCTTGGTGTCCAAATCCTGTACCTCCCAGTACATCAACAATAATGATTCTTATGACATAAAAATTGTTGCTTTGGCTCAGATTTGAAGCCCATGGGAAGTTTGAAGGTAACAAAAGATGCAAAAGCATTTCTCATAGCACGGCTGAGAGTAACTGCAGCTCCTCAGTTAAGTGCTCTCCAAACTTCCCAATTGCTACACACAGTAATTTGATGAACACATGGAAGACAAATGAAACAATATTGTTTCATAACATTTCAATTGCATAGTTAATTAAAAAAATGTGTGTTAACTTTGGAGAGAGAAACTCCCTCCATAACACTTCACTGCAGACACATGCCATCAGTGTACACATGGAATTATGAGGCAAGAACATGCTATTGACAAAATTACAAATTATACAAATTTCCTAACCATGATATAAAGTGCTTTTGACTTTATAAGTTATTCAGCCTCTACTCCTCATTGAAAATTACAACAATAGTAATGTAGAATTCACTCCACAAAAGATCTATTCATTATTATTATTATATTTAAAAATATTATTTGTAAATTATTTGGGGATCAATGTCAAAATCTGATTAACTGAATAACTACCCCTCCCCTAACCCACTTTTACCTTAACTTTTTATCAGTTGACTGTTCTTGGGTTATAAGGGAGGAGGGAGTAGGGTTGCAGTTGCCCAGATACTGACATCGATCCATTTACATTGTTTTTCCACACCATCATCACCGTCATCATTTAAAAAAAATCAAATCCAAAGCTGCTTCTAACAGCTATACAACAATACAGAAACAATAACAGACACAGCCCCCAAGATAAACAACACACCTGGAATAAAATAAAACACATACACAGAGACTAAACTTGAAAGAACTATGGCACAAGAAGTGGCAAATCCTTTTGTTATACACGATGCATATTTCAAAATCAGAGAAACAATAATTCCACCAGCTGATGCAAACAAGATCACCAGACAAACAATGATGTCGTACCCATGAAAGAAGCCCATTCTAGCTATTTCTACTCCATCTTGGTACGCCACTCCTAAAAAGCTTAGAATTATTCCAAAAGTGTACAGTTGTGCATTTGAGATCCAAAACAGCTTTCTTTTTCCAGTTTTGAAGATTTTCTCCATGTAAACACCGGCAAATCCAGAAACCATAGAAGCTGCAAGAACAGAAGTAAATCCAAGAAAAGCTGATTGTTGGCTCTTTACAGAACTAGTTGTGGACATTTCAGTTTCCACTGATGTGTGGGTGTCAATCTGAACCATTGTTACTCCAATAGTTAAGAGGACAAGTGAAATCCATTTTATTTTTGTAAGTTGTTTGTTGAGTAGGAGAATGGAGAATACAGCTGTGGTAAGGATTTTTAGCTGATTAGTAATCTGAAAGAAAGAATGAAGAAAACACAGATCAGATTCCATAAATAATTGTAATTGAACCAAGAGGTCGAAGTATAGTTTGAGCTGAAATCACGCCTTTGAAAGGGTTAACCCTTTAACCATCTAACTCCCATGGGTGACCAAGACAGAATTTCTCCTTACAGTATCAATAAAATATCAAGCAGACAAGTAATGAGAATAAAGAAAAATATTAATTAGGGGATTATTAGTTGATCCAATACTGTGACTACATTCTCAAAACTAACATCATAGGAGTTGTATGGCAGACAGTAAGGAGAATTGTCAACAAGATCTTAGGAGTGAAAGTGTTAACTCTCAAGATCTCATTGTTAATTCTCTCCTCTAGCTGCTACACATTTCCTTTTACTTAGCTGGTAGAATTTGATGTTAGATCACAATAACAACTTCTACTGGATAAGTTTGAGTATTCTCATACTTGTCTGCTGGATAATGCATTGATATTATAGAGAGACTAGTAACATAGAGAAGGATGTTTTTTTTTGTCTTTTCATGAGCATGGGAGAAAGAAAAAATTGTGAGTCACTATGAGGAATTGAACCTCAGACCTTTGGATTCCTGACACTCCAATGCTCTACCACTGAGCCACAGAGACTCCATGGTGAGCGAGGTCCATCATGAAGTTCATATGACATACCTTCTGCATACTGCCAGGATCAACAAAGTCAAAAGCATAATGTAGAAATAGAAATAAGAGAGATGGTTAGTTTTGAGCTTGGTAAAGAAATAGAGAAGGATGTTTTTTTTTGTCTAGTAACATGTTGATAATTCCTGGGAGTTGAAGAGTTAAAAAATGTAAATTGCCTTCTACCATACTATTTAACCCTTTCACTCCCAAGATCCAAATAGTAATTCTCCTTACTATCTGCCATACAATTCTTATGATGTTAGTTCAGAGAATTTGGTATTGGATCAACTAATAATCTCATGATTGATATTCTTCTCCATTCTCATCACCTGCCTGCTTGATATTGTATTGATATTGTAAGGAGAAATTCTGCATTGGTCACTGGTGGGAGTGAAAGGGTTAAAGCTGCCAATTTGGCAATATATCTGCAAAGTTTAAAAACAGACTTTTAAAATAGCAAAAAAGAATTGTCCACATTACCTGAAATGTTGTTGATTCCAAATGTGTCATTGCAATATAAACAAGATTGTTTTGTACAACATACAATAAAGATGGCACAGACAGACGAAATGTAGCCTTGTGATCCACAAACAAGTTGTCAATGAGATATGAAGTAAATGCTTTTACATTTCCACACTGAACAAAGATCACCACTAACGTTGTGAAAAGTTTCACAACTTCTGCGAGAAAGACTGCCGTAGAAGTAAAGTACATTTCGTTTGATCTTGTCCTAGAGTAGCGAAGCAAAGAGAAATAGCAAGTAGCTTGGAGTGTTAAGACGACAAAGATGAGGACCCGAAACAGTGTGGATGATGTAAATGGCACAGTATCTGAAACACAAGTAAAAATAAACAGTTTTAATCATTCAAGTGCAATTCATGAAACTGAGAAAAAAATTGCTTGTACTAAAGGAATGCTATGATGATCCAAACAATTTTAACATTTTCACTCCCAGAACTTATCTACAGGTCATTTCTCCCTTCAATTCCAACATGATCTTTTATAGCAGGTTATAAAAACACACAATAAGCCTGTTGGTAAGTTGGTGTTATCCTGATATAAGACCATATTCTCTCCTAGTTTATAAGGAAATGTAGGGGCATTAGAAGGGAGAAGTACTCTGTAGATCATGGAAATTAAAGGGTTTAAAAAACCTTGAACTCCCATGATCTGACTTCAATCCTGCTGGTAACCACATACAAAAGTAAACAAAAATGATCTGAATTCTTTTTTTAAACTGATTTTAGTTTGAAAAAAAAAACCTTGTTGAAGTAGCTACAAGTTATCACAGTTTGTAAAACTAGAAGAATCAGGCCAAAAATTTTCAATTTCATCACACACACCATCCATGGTTATATTTAAGTCTTCAAAAAATTAAAAAATTTCTAATTAGTTCAAGCCATAGGACTGAAAAGTTGACGCTCATCAAGAATCAAAAGAGTCCAATAAAAATCTTAGAACACAATACTTTTAACGCACACCCCAAACCCAAACTAATGTCACAGAAATTTGACAAAATATTTCCCAAATAGGAAATGTTTTTACAACCCAATTGTTACCTGCCGCGACAGACCACAAACGTAATTAGGGCGGAGTAAGTGAAGGAGACTGTGCTGTTTATGTCTGGAGGTTCGAGTTTTATTTTAGAAAGAACGAACCTTGGAAAGATTTCCGTATAACCTCATATTATTCTTGATAAAAAGCCTTAGTCTCTGTAAGCTGGCATCTTAGATTGACTTCACTAGCGTTTTCTTTATCCAAGATATTTTATCATTAAGAAGACAGATAGGGAAGTATGAGGCCGTGCAGAAATCTTGCCCGGTCGAACCTTCAATTTTCTCGAGGTAACTCAATTAGAACTATCGATTACGGTTTAATTGAGGAAGGCCTCAATGACGGAAACAATTTATGTCAAGAGATAATGCAAGCACATTATAACATCGATCATCGTAACATTTGCAGATATGTCAGCTACAGCTTTCTTTGAGGAAAACGAAATAAAATCTCTTCTTCTAGAATGAGGAACATAACTAAAAAAAAAAAACAAACCTTTATCTTTTTCATAGGCATGTTTTCGTGGCATTTGAACCGAAGACGAGACCTTTTCATGACAGGGTATGAATCCTTGCTGAACAACTGTAGGTTCCCACTTCCGGTTGCTCTTACCGTTGACTGATAACGTAGTAATACCGGGTACTGGTCGATTACTCATGTCTACACTTGACAGATTTAACGAGCTACTACAACAAGCCCGTAGTTTAATATGATATCGAGATGGTTTCCTTTGCTTAGCTCAATATTTGTGTAAATATTGCCATCGTGTTAGTTCATCTGCAAAATTTGAACCAATGAGCCTTCTAATTACAGATTTACGTCCAGCGGTATCTTGTGAAGGTTATACATTTATATCCCAGCATGACCTGCTGTAGTTTGTCTTAAAAATGGCGGCCGGTGAGTGAGTGATTCTTTGTATTCATTGAATCTTGAGATTTCTCCAGGTTTCATTGTTATCCAATGGTGTTTCGAAACTTTTTGTAATATTTTTTATTCTTTTACGTCTCTTTTTTTAAATTTTATCCGGGAGAATCACTGTATTATTGTCGTGACATTATGGTCTACGTAAGCGATCGCGATCGATAGGTCTGAAAAACCAAACATTGCTATCTTGTTATGATTTTTGTCGAAAAAACGAGACCTGTCTCTAATTCACGTTTAAAAGTGAGTAAAAAAAACTGGTTACTTTGGTATTACAAAAGAAAATTGATCAAACTTGCAGAATAAAGCTCCAGTTTTTTTTTTTCGTGAATCACAACAATTCCCCATTGTTAACTCGTTCTTCAAAGCATACTCACTTAGTAGACTTCCGGTGCCATGTGCTGTTTAATTAATTTGGAAAATTAACATTTATATATCAAACTAACTAGGTTCTTTCACTTTTGTAAGAGAGTTGGCCAGCCACAGTGGCAGTCGCTGCTATTTTGACATACATTGCCATTGGGAAAAGAGATTTGTTTTACAATAGTATGGGGCTGTGCGGAAATTTTACCAATAATTTTTGATAACCAGATGACCTTTGCGGTGAGATTGATATGTTATGAAATTTGGTGTTCAATCCTTTGATTATAGAGTTAAAATATGGATTTTCTGCACTGTGTACCAAAGATTTTTTTAACCCTTGCTTTTGAGAATTAGGAGTTCAACAAATTATATCCTCTTGATTTTTTTACCTTGTCGTCATGTCTCTACTTGAAAGTGTTCAGATATTCTTGGGAGAGCTTCCTTTTTGGTTACTCCTTGGAGTGAGAGAGTTAACAAACAACTGACATGCTAACTTACATTTTAGGAAGGGATATTGAGGAATCCAAACTCTTTTGTCAAATTGTAGAGCACAGACATCCTTATGTTATGATTTGATCTCTGTACAGTTCAGTTCTTAGAATTTAGCCAGTAATGCTGCCCTTAGGACCCAAGGGTACAAAAAAAAATTATTTTTTTTTTACTTTTAATGGCATTAACCCATCCACTGGTATTTAGAGGGAGTCATTAGTAAGAGTTTATCAATTTCTCTCTTCACTTTTGCTCCAACAAAAGGCTAATGCTCGAAACATCAGCTTTGAAACTCTTTACAATGGTCAATTTACATTATCAACTCAGTCCCCCCCGCTGATGCAGCACCACAGTTTCTTTAGAAACTTACCCCCTTTATTTATTTAATGCTTTGGTTGTGTTGCTCTTAAACAGGCAGCCAGTGGGGTATCAAAGCATGGAGTCTTATAATCCTGACGGTTCAAAATGCTTCTCTCATATTAACTATGAGATACACACGGACACTGCCTGGTGACATGTACTTTTCCAGTACAGCAGTGATGATAACAGAGGTTGTGAAAGTAGTTACAACTATGCTGATTCTGCTGGCAGAAAAACGTAGCATAGTTGAGTGGATAAAGTATTTATATACTGTTAGTGTTGGTCATCCTTGGGATATGGCAAAGATGCTTGTGCCTGCTTGCATTTACACTGTTCAGAATAATCTACTGTATTTGGCAGTTTCCAACCTAGATGCTGCAACATATCAGGTACTTAGTGTTACAACATGTGAAGTTTCTCAGTGGTCACATTTGTTTAAAAAATAAGTTTGAAGAAAAGGCCTTGCCTGTTTTAGAAGGTTGCCTACCATACAGATTACTGGTACACATCTATGAAGAAAAAAGCTCATGGAAGACTCAGGTTTCCTTTCTATGGTAAAATTCATCTTGGGTTCATGAAGATTCCCCCATTTTTTTTGTGCTTTTGTTTTTCATGAAATCCAGAAACAAGATTATAAATCCAAACACTCCTCCCTCCACATTCATTCATTTGATTAGATTGGTTTCTATGGGAAAATATTCAAGGAGTAGCAAGCAATCTTTTTGCTAAAAATGTGATTCATGGCAATGTAAAGCAGTAAGTTATTTCATAGAATCTGATTGAATTTCTGGTTCAGTTGTAAAAGTTCCATCCAACTGAATATTTAATTACAAAAAATCCTGGATTATTAAAATTCAGTTGAAATGTACATGCTTTATACAATGTACTTGTCGATCTTTCACCACTTTATTTAGTGTTTCATCACAAAGTTTAATGATGTAAGGGTAGATTTTTTGTTTCTGTTTAGTTAAAAGAAACCCACTTGATCTTGGATCAGAAATCAAATCTGATTAGTTAAGAAGAACAATTCACATATGTGCTTTCAATCCACCCCACTGCAGGTATCTTATCAGTTGAAGATTCTGACAACAGCACTCTTCTCAATTGCTATGCTGAGTAAACCAATTAATAGGGTTCAATGGCTGTCTCTGTTTATGCTATTTGTTGGGGTGTCTGTTGTGCAGCTACAGCCTGTTAATGGTCCTGTGACACAAAGCTCGAAGGAAAAGCTCTCGACACATAACACCTTGTCTAAAACACACAACCCTCTACTGGGGCTTGCCGCAGTTGTAGCTTCTAGTATGTGCTCTGGATTTGCAGGTATGAGGAAATTTTGTAGGAGAAGGATGATGTTAACCCTTTAACCTTAAAAATAAGTTTTTCATTTTTATTCTCCATATTGTTCTCTTTACAGTTTACTAAGGTATTGACACGGAGAATTTGTTTGACAATCAGTAGCTTCCTGAATTGAGAATCCTTTCCATTAATTTTGTGACCTTTTTATTTGATTGCTGAGGAATGAATAAGTTGTTTTAAATTAACTTTAGAATAGATATAATATTTTGTCATTCACACTCATTCTTTCTTTAGGTGTGTACTTTGAAAAGACCCTCAAGGGAACTGCGACACCTCTGTGGGCCAGGAACTTCCAGTTGGCCATATTTGGTGTCATTATTGGCACCATGGGCATGTATATCAATGATGGGAGTAAGATCAAAGAAAAAGGCATTTTCTTTGGTTACCACAAACTTGTCTGGCTAATTATTGCAATGCAGACATTTGGAGGTCTTTTAGTTGGCATTGTAGTTAAGTATGCTGATAACATTCTAAAAGGCTTTGCGGCAGCTGTATCAATTGTCGTTTCTTGTATTGTATCAGTTTATTTATTCCAGTTTAATCTCAGTTTGCCTTTTGTATCTGGGGCTGGTTTAGTTATGCTTGCTACATACTTGTATGGAATAGGACAGAAATTGGCTGTTCAAAAGAATGCCACAAATGGCTCTAAAGATCCTATTAAAACTGAATAATTTATGATATCAGATTATGATAAGTGTAGAAGAAATTTTGTGGAAAATGCCACTACTGGTTATTTCTCCACTATTTAATATTGATTTCTCTAAAATTTATTGAAATCTGTTTACTTTCCTTCCATGAAATTGGTTTTTATTGAGCTGAATCATTTTGGCAATTGTGATGTCTTGTTTACTTTTGAATTTTTCTCTCCCTGATGTGCTACATCAGAAAAACCAGCTGATATTGAACATACACAGTGCTCCAAGTTGCAACCATTTTGGTCACCACAGGGAGTTTAAAAAAGATATTTGGTAACCAAAATTTCAACTTAAGTTGCTAATTGGCCACCAACAGATTTGGAAAAAAAAAAAGAAAAGTGTGTAAAACATGATCAAATTATCAAATTGAGGGGGTCAAAACTTTTTTTATGGCAACCATTTTAGAATTGAAAGTGGCCAATAGGCGACTTTTTAGAAAATTGAACTTGGAACCCTGATACATGTAAGCAAGTGTATGAATTTTCATGCTGATATAGTCTTAAGAATACTGTTAGTTTGCCAGAACTTTAATTACAAATAGGAACAAAAGTAGTAAGAGTAATACTGGTTTGCCTTTTTTTCTGATCAAGTAGCTTTATTGTCAGAGTAAAAGAAAAAATTTACCGAAGACAGCAGAGCATAGCTAACTCTAAAGGCAATTAAAGAACATCACAAAGTTTGTATATATTGCAATCTTACAGAAGGATGTTGGGAATTTGGTAAATTACACAACAACAGGAACACTTAAAGAGTAGTCTTCAGATTTCCCTTAATAATAACATGACAGACCTTTGAAACATGTAAAAATATTGTTTTTTCAGAGTTCAAGAAACTTCTTAACATGAGTACTATTTCAATGAATTACACGGAAAGAATACTGTAAATGCACAAAGAAAGTCTCAATTATTTGTAATTTTAGGGAATGTTAACCAAAAATGAACAGTGGTGTTGACAGAAAAGAACTTCTTTTTAACATCTTTACAAAGCACACAACGAGAAAAACAAATCAAGTTTTCCTCTTCCAGAAAGAAACAGAGAAATGGAAAGCAAGACTTAAGTACAATGTTGTAATGTGGAACATTTTCCAGAAGTATTTTTTTGAAAAAAAAAAGGTTTTTGTTAATTCCTGTGAGATGACATCTTCATAACATATTCAGACACTGCAAAAAAAGAATTAAGAAATAGTAATTATGTTTACACAGACATAAATAATGGACTTGCATATAGACTGCTTTTAAATCATCTTTTTGCAAATTGCATTTCACCAATAGGGGCAACAAACAGTAAATTCTCTGGAGAAGGACATAGACACCCTCTGTCCCTGCTGAATTAGTAAGTCTCTCTTCAATGTACCGATTTACAAAAACATTTGACAGACAGAATTTTCATGATGTACAATGAGTTAAGTTTATTAATAATTAATAGTTTAATACTGAATTCTCTAGATAATTACAAAGACACCTTCTTGCAGTTGGACTTAGTTACATTGTGTTTAACTCTTGATCATTCGCAGTGTTTGAGCAATAAAACTTGGCAGACCTAAGCCAATTGGTGGTCTTTGCTATAAAACATATTGCTTGCTTGCAGAGTGATGTAAACCGCAGTAAAACATTCCATGTAGGCTTGGACTATTGCATTAAGAGGTCAACTAATTAGTAGTGACAGCACATGCAGGCATCCCACGGTGTATACCAACTTACTTCAACAGCTTTAATAACTGAATGGTTAGCTTATTCAAAAATGATCAAATAAAAGAATGACCAACTTGGAAGGCTCATTTCCGGGAGGTGTGTCTTTCAGTTGATTGACAGGAGTAAACTTAATCCGTGAAAAGATAGAGGGGCCGCAGCCAGGATAAAACATCTTGTAAAATTTAAAAAACGATCTCTGGCTAAAACTTTTAAAAATACGAGCTTTCGGCTGTTTGCGCTACAGCCTTCAACGGGTAAAATGATAAAAAGTTAAGAAATACTAGGTGTGAAGTGCAAAGTAGGAAATTAAAAATGCTAATAACTAAGAATGTTTGTTAAAAATACTAGGTGTGAAGTACAAAGTAGGAAATTAAAAATGCTAATAACTAAGAATGTTTGTTAAAAAGAATGTTGTATTGTCCGGGCAAAGGACAGGAATTGTTGTCCGCATTGGGAGTTAACTTGGAATGCCACGCTTCTAGTGTTTTTCTTGTTCTAAAACTGCCTTTGTCAATAATAGATGCATTATCAAAGTCTATTGCGTGATTATTGGCCCAGACGTGATTGGAAATTCTTGAGCCTTTTACCGCGGTTTTCACATTTCTGAGGTGTTCTTTCTTTCTTGTGTTGAAGGCCCTGCCAGTCTCACCAATATAACACCATGAACAGTCACCACAAGGAATTTTATAAACAACATTTGTTTGAGATTCCAATAATGGTCGAAATTTTGGGGCCGGGAACTGTTGTTGGAGGGTGATAAGTGGTTTGTTCACCACTGTGATGTCGTGTTTTTTGAGGACACGAGTCAGAGGTTCTGTTACGCCTTTAATGTATGGAAGAGAGGCGAACGACTTGCGTGATTCGGACGCCTCGACCATCTTGAAAAATGTGCCAACAAGTTCCTCCGGGGACAACACTGTTGAGCGTCGGGTTGACAGTGTTGTCCCCGGAGGAACTTGTTGGCACATTTTTCAAGATGGTCGAGGCGTCCGAATCACGCAAGTCGTTCGCCTCTCTTCCATACATTAAAGGCGTAACAGAACCTCTGACTCGTGTCCTCAAAAAACACGACATCACAGTGGTGAACAAACCACTTATCACCCTCCAACAACAGTTCCCGGCCCCAAAATTTCGACCATTATTGGAATCTCAAACAAATGTTGTTTATAAAATTCCTTGTGGTGACTGTTCATGGTGTTATATTGGTGAGACTGGCAGGGCCTTCAACACAAGAAAGAAAGAACACCTCAGAAATGTGAAAACCGCGGTAAAAGGCTCAAGAATTTCCAATCACGTCTGGGCCAATAATCACGCAATAGACTTTGATAATGCATCTATTATTGACAAAGGCAGTTTTAGAACAAGAAAAACACTAGAAGCGTGGCATTCCAAGTTAACTCCCAATGCGGACAACAATTCCTGTCCTTTGCCCGGACAATACAACATTCTTTTTAACAAACATTCTTAGTTATTAGCATTTTTAATTTCCTACTTTGTACTTCACACCTAGTATTTTTAACAAACATTCTTAGTTATTAGCATTTTTAATTTCCTACTTTGCACTTCACACCTAGTATTTCTTAACTTTTTATCATTTTACCCGTTGAAGGCTGTAGCGCAAACAGCCGAAAGCTCGTATTTTTAAAAGTTTTAGCCAGAGATCGTTTTTTAAATTTTATAAACTTAATCCATTTGAAATACAACAAAAACCCACATCTGACGTATAATTCGAGAGATATTTATCACTGAGCACAAAACCAAACTATAGACATTTTTATCTCCACTACATACCAAACATTTCGAAACTGTATTCTGCAATCCATGTATCATCTCATGTTTTGACTTTTCTAACCACAGTAGTGCTTATTAGGTAACACCAGTACAGCTGTTCTGTCAATTGAAATTGTTCTAAAAAATGTTAAATTGTGAAAAGATCTTAATGCCCCTTCCCATTCTTGGTATGAAAGCCTTGAAAAAAAAAATTATTGAATAATAACAGTCACCTGGCCAGCCCATCTTTGTCTTGACCATCACTAGCATCTCTGTCTTGACCATCAGTAGCATCTCTGTCTTGACCATCACTAGCATCTCTGTCTTGACCATCACTAGCATCTCTGTCTTGACCATCACTAGCATCTCTGTCTTGACCATCACTAGCTTTGACACCAGATATTTCCGACTGCCCTCCATCTGTTTTAATCAGATCATCAAGGATCTCGGAGTAGGTGTAACTCCTTTTTCTGGCAAGAGGCACTTGCACGCCAAGCATCTGTTTGACAACGGGAAACGCATTATCACAACGGTTAGTACATAGAATAAGGAGTGATCTTACATCAAATGTAGCTCTGATTGTGAATTGGTTTCATTTTCTTTCGATTTGCTTGTCTGTTTGGCTTGCAGATAAAATAAACTACTTTTTTTTTGTTCTATATAGTAACGTTCACATATACGTAAACTAAGTTGCGCGCAATTACCTGCCTGACAGTGTTTTATACTATAAGGGAAATATGTATAAAATGAAAACAACTTACCTCCTGAGCAACGGCTAGTGGTACTCTAAACCTCTTCTCACTGTCCACAATCACCTTCTTGCCAACTTCGATTTCCTCTGAGAATGATGGCCTTCTTTTTCCAGCCAGCTGATCCTTAATCAAGCGGCTCTTCTTCTTTGATCGTTCCAGGCTCTCTTGTTGACTCTTATCAGGGACAATTATCGATCGAGCAGTTTCAAGCTGTTGTGTAAGGGACATTCTTCGTCTGTTGTCAACTTCAGAAGTGCAGTGCTTGATAATACGTCGCTTTTGAGATGCTTTCTTCTCTTTTTTCTTGTTCTTTGCATGTGCATCAATGATCACTTTGGCAATTTTTATGCTGTTCGCGAAGGAGTCGTTTTTTCCGGTAGTCTGTTTCTTGATAATCTTTCTCCTCTCTGCATTTCTTCGATCTCTCTTTTTGTCATCAGCGGCAACATCTGCCCATGTCCTCCATGCAATATGAGACTCTATCATTTTCCGAAAATTTTTAGAAGAAAAATTAACTCTGTTAAGTCTCAGGATCGTATAATTATTTTGGGTCTAAAAATGAACTCAACGATGACGATTGATCTTGGTGAATACCTGGCACTTGATAGCTTATTGATGCTGGGTGGTTGGTTGTCCGCTGAACTGGAGGATTCCATAGATGACCCTTGTCAACTCTGATACTTGTCAGTGCATCTTCCACATATTGTCCTGGCACTTGATAGCTTGTTGGTGCTGGGTGGTTGGTTGTCCGCTGAACTGGAGGATTCCATGGATGACCCTTGTCAACTCTGATACTTGTCAGTGCATCTTTCTCATATTGTCCTCCTCGCTCAAAACGGTCGTTATTCCTAGTGCACTTGGATAAACGTGCGTAATACTTTCGTACTGGCCTTTGTAGAGAAAGTGATATGAAGAGTTTAATTTGTAATGTCAATTAGCTTAAATGACAATAATGGTAACAGATTGCAAGGTCAGTTTAGGACTGTTGTAACAAGCCCAGATGAGATAAGCATCAAGATTGACATCAATCATGTCCTTAACAAGGGATTATGGGAAGATCAAGATTAACAAGATGTTACTTTTCACTTTTGAGCTGACAATCAAATTGATGTGTTTAGGTTTAGACCGTCCGGCAGGTCTTTGTAACAAACGACTTTATTTGCCTTTATTTTGCAAATTCCTCTTGTTCAAAAAGGTATGCGGTGATGGAAAATCTTCACATTCCGGAGGCAACAACAAGAACAGATCAATGACCTATCAATCCATGGCTTAAATCCAGACCTCCTTATCTCGCAGTCCTGCATGCTCACCATTAACCCTTTACACCCTAACATCAGTATGCATATTCTCCATACTGTTCTCTGTGCATTTCCTGAAGTGCTGACAAGGAGAATTTGTTTAAAAATCAAGAGCTTTACAAGGTGATGATAGTTTCCTTCATTCTTGTGACCTCAATGTTTGATTCACGGGTGACAATGTAAGGAGAAATTGGAAGCTGGTCAATCCTAGGGATTAAAGGGTTAAGCCATTGTGTCTCTCACAATTTGTTTATGGCCAGCGGAGAGAGTTATTCGGCAGATGAGAACTAACATCTTACATATGCCTGCCAAAATCCTACTAATACCAAACATTAGCGCAGTAACACCTACATAAAAACATAGCTTACCATGCAAATAGGAGAAAGGCGACAAAAAGTACAATCATTGTGAAGGAAAAGCCAACAACAGCTTCAGCTACAGAAATCCAACTTTTTTCCTCAGGTTTTTTCTCTTCCATCATTTTTGCGTGGCCATCACCATCGTCGACTGAATTCAACTGAATAACTGAATTAAGATTCAAGACTTTACCATTAGGCGATGACAATTTTACTTCGTCCTTTTTCTCATTCCTTAGTGGTGCAGTTGTTTTTCCTTGGGATGGAAATTGTATGATGAACATGGTATCTCCGTCTGCAGATGAACTGAGCGCTGATTTTCCTTTTAGACCTTTTATGGAAAACTGCTTCGGGTTCAAATGCATCTTGTCCTCAGACACACCAGTATACTTTGATGCTGGATCATCAACCGATGACCTAACAGATCTCACTGAGGTTTGTAAATCTGCCTGCTTTTGCAGTTCCTCTTCCATATTTTGAGCTGTATCAAAGCTCCGGTTTGGTTCCTCAGTTCTCGATTCCGGTTCCTTATCTTCAGGATTTCCAGTATCCCTTTTATCAAGCTTTGTCTCAGAATCAAGTCCCGCGTCTTTGAGATTTTCAGAGCTCCATTCTATATTACCTGTTTCTGCTTCAGGCTCCTTAGTTGCGCCTAAACCCCATCTAGAATAAAGTCCCGTATCTTCAGGATCTTCAGTGCTCCATTCTCTGTTTTCTGTTTTAGGCTCCACATTATGAGTTGTGACTGAGCTCCATCCAGAAAGGAGTTCCATATCTTCAGGATTTTCAGAGCCCCATTGTCTGTTTTCTGCTGCAGGCTCCTCATCTTGAGTTACGACTGAGCCCCGTCCAGAGAAGAGTTCCGTATCTTCAGGATCTTCATATATCCATTCTCTGTTTTCTGCTGGCTCCTCATCTTGAGTTACGACTGAGCCCCAGCCAGAATGGAGTTCCGTATCTTCAGGATCCTCAGAGGTCCATTCTCTGTTTTTTGCTTCAGGCTCCTCATCTTGAGTTGCAACTGAGCCCAATCCAGAGTGGGGTTCCGTATCTTCAGGATCCTCAGAGGTCCATTCTCTGTTTTCTGCTGCAGGCTCGTCATCTTGAGTTGCGACTGAGCCCCATCCAGAGAGGAGTTCTGTATCTTCAGGATTTTTATAAATCCATTCTCTGTTTTCTGCTTCAGGTTCGTCATCTTGAGTTGCGACTGAGCCCCATCCAGAGTAGAGTTCCATATCTTCAGGGTCCTCAGAGGTCCATTCTCTGTTTTCTGCTGCAGGCTCGTCATCTTGAGTTGCAACTGGGTCCCATCCAGAATGGAGTTCCGTATCTTTAGGATCCTCAGTGCTCCATTCTCTGTTTTCTGCTGCAGGCTCGTCATCTTGAGTTGCGACTGGGCCCCATCTAGAATGGAGTTCCGTATATTCAGGATCTTCATAAATCCATTCTCTGTTTTCTGCCTTAGGCTCCTCACCTTGAGTTACGACTGAACCCAATCTTGAGTGGAGTTCCGTATCTTCAGAATCCTCAGAGGCCCATTCTCTGTTTTCTGCTGCAGGCTCGTCATCTTGAGTTGCGACTGGGCCCCATCCAGAATGGAGTTCCGTATATTCAGGATCTTCATAAATCCATTCTCTGTTTTCTGCCTTAGGCTCCTCATCTTGAGTTGTGACTGAGCCCCATCCAGAGTAGAGTTCCGTATCTTCAGGATCCTCAGAGGTCCATTCTCTGTTTTCTGCTGCAGGCTCGTCATCTTGAGTTGCAACTGGGTCCCATCCAGAATGAAGTTCCGTATATTCAGGATCTTCATAAATCCATTCTCTGTTTTTTACCTTAGGCTCGTCATCTTGAGTTGCGACTGAGCCCCATCCAGAGTAGAGTTCCGTATCTTCAGGATCCTCAGAGGTCCATTCTTTGTTTTCTGCTTCAGGCTCCAAATCCCGAGTTGCGACTGAGCCCCATCCAGAATAGAGTTCCATATCTTCAGGATCTTCAGAGCTCCATTCTCTGTTTTCTGCTGCAGGCTCCTCATCTTGACTTGCGTCAAAGTCCCATTCTTTAGAGCTCCGATCTGTGGTACCTGTTTCTGCTTTAAGATCTATATCTTGTATTGCTCCAGGGTCTCTTTCAGAATCGAGTTCCGTACCCTCAAGATCTCCAGAGCTCCATTCTTTGTTGTCTGATTGTGTTTTAGGCTCTGTATTTGTAGTAGCACCAGAGCCCCACTCAGGGAGATCTGATCTTGACCCGTGTTCTTGATCTTGAGGTGTTCTAGTGCCCCCTTTGACCAAATCAGCCCCAGATACAGGCTCTCTAATTAGTTCTTCAGGATTGCGATGAGTGTTGTAGAATACCCCACCTAAATCATCTACACCTCGACTATGTCTGTGTTTGATAGACTCCAAACGTAATGAAGGAGAAATGTGTCCTTCCTTAAGATAGTGTGATGGCAAAGAATTCCCTGAGAAACAAAATAATTGCATTCTTGTTATAGAATAGACGCTAGGATGCTTCATGAACATGATTTTCCTGTGTTCCATTAACTGGTATCAAATGAGCTTTAATTCTAGTAAATAACAATATCGTATCTTTTCTTCTAACTTTGCATCATGATTTAGCGTAAGCAAAAGAATTAAAATACAAAACATTGCTCGAAGTGATGATCGAAAGTCCAAATCTTTCTTCCCGCTAAACGTAACTACAGTGGTAATAGTCTCGCTTGAGACGATTTGTTTGCGAGTTATTTGAAATTCCCTGAAATATTTTGTAAGTTAACTAACTTGTATATAGAAAATCAATGCAAATGGCTGCGGTTCTTTATCTTTCATAGCAGCTACCGAGAGCCCTGTTTTTTTGTTTTGATTTAATTTTTTTTTTCTGTTAGCCGTTTAGGCTCGGTTTATCCGACTTGCAGCTTCGGCGTTTTTTATTCCAAATCTCTGATGCAAACACGGCGTCAATCGCCATTTTGTAGAAAGGTTTCAATGTGTGTAGTACACTTGTCAATCTGTCAAACAGACATTTCCGACAAATTGCTTTTTATTAGCACAAGCTGTAATCGTTAACAGTAAACGTGACATAAATTACTGCTTACCTTTGCCAAAGAAGGCAATCGCAAAAGCGAATAAAACAATCCAGACCGCTTTCATCTTATTTTCGTCTGTAAATCATCTCTGCATAAAACTCAAAGATTTTCCAAATGAAAAATAATTTGCTGCGATGATGTGACGTCACAAACGTTAATTATCATAGTCAAACTTAACGAGGATAAAATGATAACTCAAGTCAGTAGTTATCTTCAGTAACAACTGAATTGCGTTAATCACGGTCACGCCCTTTTTATATCTACATACCAATCTGACCCATTGGGCAAAAAAATTAAGATAAAATCTGGTAAAACATAAACTATTGACCAACAAACAGCGCGGGCAGCTAAAGGCCTAATAATAATTTTGTTTAGATCAAATTAGTTGATGATGTAGATTGGCCACCGAGGAGAGTTTCTAGAGCTGACATTTTGGGCGTTAGCCCTACGCCATTCACTCTTACTAAGGGCTAACGCTCGAAACGTTAGCTTCAGAAACCCTCTATGGTACCAGTTTGCTTTAATTGATAAATACGAATTATCTTGTGCAGTCGTATCATGTCAGGTCCGGTTTTTCTTTTCAGTTAATACTACTGACGCATTTTTCATTTTTTATTTTTTTAAAAGAAAAGAAGATGCAGTCACACCAGGGATGAGGAGTTAGTGCTGTTCTGGGAAAAAAATGAATTCTTATCGCCTATGAAAGCTATCGATATAGCTATATATGAAGCCGCTTCTCACACTGCACAACAAAATTAACATCCATTCATGCTTTTATTCAAACTTATCTCACACTCAAAATCAGATAGAAAATTAAACTTGTGCTGTGTCAATTCTTCGTTCCTAAAATTATTATGTTTTTAATCGCTTATACGCCGTTTTCTATCCTATCTTTTTTAAGTTTAAAAACAAGTTATCATCTGTAACTGAGATATAGATGTATAGGTAGGTTAGTTAATGGCCTTCTGCTACTGTTACTGTTACTGCCTCTGTTAACACCACTCCTACAGTGTATTGCTTCTTTTATTGCCGCTACTAATTCTACTTCCAGCATTACTGATGATCTTTACATAACAACGATATACTAGGTTTAAGTGAGAAGTGTAATCTCTTAATGACACAAACGTCGGAATGCTTTTGTTCTGCTTGTTACTGACTGATATTGATACTAATACTATTAACTCCGTAAGTGGGCTTGTAAAAAATCTTCGCTTTACTACTGAGTATACAAGTAAAGGACTGCGATCACAGGTAACCCAAGAAGTTATCTCAGGTTTTTTCTCTCCAAGGCAAACTTTTATTTTGAAACCTATTATAAGATATAGCTTGTTCTCAATTCCTCTTAGACATCTCAAAATCCATACCAGCATTCAGTCTCCCCGTAGTGTGTCTTTCTGAAGATGTCTTGGCTTTGCAAAGACATTTTCTGATCACCAATACTGCAATCAAAAGAAGCAATAATCCTCCACCTGCGGACCCACCAATTATTACATAATTCGGACCTTCCTGAGGAACCGCGCCTGCCTCCGTTGGTACGTGCGAAGTAGTCGCTCCTTTGTCCAAAAAGAAAACAAAAAATATTTTTCAAACTTGAACTCGGACGAAAAAGAAATTAACGAATTCCGGTTAATTCCTCTTTTTACTTGTCCGCTTAATGGAGGATTCGGATCTGTTTACGTCAAGCATGCGACGTGCGGGTTTCCATACTACGGTTTATTTTATTCATTAATGAGTTGTTACTACGTTGTCATAACACAAATGATTCTAAAATAGTAAAACACTTTCTGAATTTGTTATAACAATTGGTAACTTACTTGCACTTTTAATGAACATAACGTTTACGTTAACCCTTTCAATCTCTCCATGATATTTCTGTGCGGTTTCTCCAGTACTGATTCAGTTACAGAATCGAATCGGCAAGCGAGTTGACCCCATCTTTAATTTCAGTGATAAATGTAAAATAGTTAATTCTGCTCGTCAGAGAGGTCAAATCGTGGTTTGTGCATCTTGAAAAATTTTCACGTGAATATGTCAAAGGTTTTCGTTTTAAATTGGGTGAATCTTGTCGTTTGTTCATCTTGTTCATCTTCGCTCTATATTCGTTCATAACCCTTGCACGTATTTTGTTCTTTTATTTTCTTTCGTTTGAGGTTTTCATTTAACTATTTAGCCAATAAAAGCGCTTTGATGATGTTCTCGCCATTTACAAATGGAAACAAACTCACCTGTGAAAGTCGTAGTCTCAGGCAAAGTAGATGTACTAGAGGTTTCAGATTTCCTGTTTGTGAAGGGAGTGGTAGATCTAGTCCGGGGCTTCGTCGTCGGAGAGATGCCGATTTCAACTGTCAAACTGATGTCTGTTATGCATGAAACGTCCCCGTTGTCACTGGCACTAACAGTGAGGTGATGAACTTTCTCCATCAAGTTGGACACCACGGTAACCACACCAGTTCTAGGATCAATAGAGAACGCGTCATTTTTGGATAGGCTATAAGTTATGTCACTGTTTACTCCACTGTCCAAGTCAACTGCAGAAACTTTGGTTACGGTTTCTCCGGGAATGAGTGTAGGGAATTCTAGTTTTAGATCTCCTGGTGGCTCGATGAAGGTTGGACAATTGTCATTTTCATCCACAATTGTTATCTGAACAGTAGCCATTCCAGATTTCTGTGGATATCCGTTATCTGCAGCAACCATGGTCACGTTGAATGATTTCATCTCAGTCGTCTCAAAATCCAGTGTCTTTGCACTGTAAATCTTTCCGGATTGTCCCCCAATGGTAAGAATACTTTCTATTCTATCGTCACCAATTATTGCATAAAATATCTGACCATTTCTTCCTGAATCTGTATCATTGGCTTTTACTTGTAAAATAACTGTTCCTACAGGAGAATTTTCCACAATGGCCGCGTTGTAAAATGTTTGGATAAATTTTGGTGGATTAATGTTTGGTTTTGCCTTCTGATCGCAGTATGCACCATCAAAAGCTGGATAACAAGAACAAACGTTGGGTAGGATACAATCTCCTTGACCAGAACAATTTTTTACGGCACTGCAATCAGGAACGCTGCATGCTCGACCCGACCAGGAGGAATTGCAGAGGCAGACGTCGAAGTCGACACATTTTCCATTTCCTGCAGCAAAGAAAAAAGAACATCATTTGTCAGCCTTGTCTTACCGTATTTATTTATTTAAGAAGCTAAAAATAGCTTGGGAACGAAAGATGTAGGGGAGAACCCTAAGATTATTATCATATAGCATTCTGAGCTCCGGTGTCGTTGCGAGAAAAGCACCTCGTGATGAAAGTGCCCAACAATTTCGACCATCCAAAGACATTGACAATCTTGCTAACCATTTTTCACGGATCTTTGTGGGAGGCAAATGATGTGTCACTTTTTGGTAACAAAAACTCGGGAAAAGATTATTGACGAAACAATTTTAAATTTCAAAACGATGTACATACCGGAGCAATAGTTGACAGCCTCACAAGAAAAGTTACTGCAGTCAGTTCCAATGTATCCCAAGTCACATTTGCAGAACTCGGCTTCTACGCACGCACCATGGGCAGAACAATTATTTACGGTTGTGCAAGTGGGCTGACTGCAGTTATCTCCAGTAAAACCAAGATAACAACTGCAAGACACATTCAGCTTCTCGATAGAAACGCAAACGCCTTGGCCACTGCAGTTTGCGAGATGGCTACAGTCCGCCAACTGACCGCAATCCGCTCCAATAAAACCCGGAAGACAGCGACACTTGTCGCTGGAAATGCACTCTCCTTTTTTGGAACATTGATTGACAGCTTCACAATCAGGAAGGGCGCAGCTTACCCCGGTCCAGCCATAATCACAGGCGCATTTGTCAAAAGCCACGCAGCTACCGTGCTCTTGAAAACAGCAGGGGGAGAGAAATGGACAGAGGTAGAGTTAAACCAGAGATAAATAAAACAGGAAAAAGCTGAAAGATGAAGAAAGAAAGAAAGAGGGGAAGAGTGAAGAAGGAAAGAAGGGAAATATACATCTTTTCATTTATTTGAAGAATATTTTGTCCGAGATAACTTACCTGAGCAATAATCCAATTGTTCACACGAGTACTGGGTGCAGTTGCCTCCAGTCCATCCTGTATTACATTTGCATACATCGAAATCCACACAGATTCCATTGCCAGTACAATTCGATACATTGTAACAAGTAGGAACAATGCTGCAGTTAGCACCTGTGGATACGAGGAATGTACCTATTTTTAGAACAAATATTATTGCAAGCAGTATAATAAGCTGAGTACGTCTTCATAAGCGCAAGGCGGCTGAGACGTGATAATTTTAGATGAAAATCTCTGTTGAGAATAACTGAAAGTAACAATAGACGGAAAAAATTGATAGAGTACTTCGTTATTCGAAGTTGCTTATTGAATATCAAAGCAAACTACTAGTCTACTTATCAACTTATACAGCCAGAATTTTTCACATAAATTTCGTCGCCAACTGTTCCTTTGAACAATTCATTTGTGGCTGTTTTCCAGCCCCCGGTAAGCCAATCCAGGCTTTCAGTGTGCAGGAGCGGGCCGAAAGTGGGGCGAGCGAGAGAAAAGAAAGGCGAGGGTAGGGCGCCGAAGAAAGAGAAGGAAATATTGTTTTTTGTCACTCCTCCCTAGACCCCCACCGATTTTTCCCGCCTTCTCTTTCGTTCATCTCCGCTGACCGATAACATACAATAGCACTGGTTACCGTTAATCTATAATTTTTTCTTAAAAGTAATCTAGTATGCATTTATAATAACAACAACAACAAACAGCCACACAACGCTTCAGATAACTGACCTATGTAGCCAGGATTACACTGGCAAATGTCCGTTGTTTTACAACTGCCGTGTTTAGGGCTTGTACAGTTATTAACCCCTAAGCAAGTGGCTGTAAATAACAATAATTTCAATAGATTAGTATCTTAAGGTGACATAAAGGCATGAGGTGAACAAGTCATAACACGTTTTCATATAACTTGTCACCCATAACGCAAGAACAGAGTAAATCCACATGTGAGAGAAAACTTCTGAGCTAATCCTGCGATACTGAAAAAATAGCGTATTGCAAAAAGAGCACGAGTTATTCGACATTTTGTATGTTTGTTTGATTGTTTTGACTAGTTTGTGTTTTTTTGGCTTGCTTTTTTTGTTGTTTTTCGCCTTTTTTCTTTTGTTTTCAACAGTCGTTACTTTTGGCATCTGAAGCCCGCGCTCAACTTCCAGAAGCAGGTGAAAACGACAGCGGCCATCTTTCAGTCCTTTTAAACACAATGTTGGTTGAAAAACTGAATCAAGAAAATCTAACCAGCATAACTAACCATTAACCAGTTTGATCTCAATAACATGCGACATTGGTTGCTTGATTCATTTAGATAGTCTTAGGAAACGTGAAGTAAGCAGCTACACAGAGTTGCCTGTTTTTTTTATTAGGACTCAATAAATAAACACGCTTTAAAGCAGATGAACGGCAACAGTTTTTGTTTATTCTGATTACAACCTTCAAGTTCACAGCTTCGTCCTTCCCAGCCCAGGTCACAGACGCAAAATCCTTTAACGCACTTGCCATGGATTGTTGAACAGTTAAGACAGGAGCCTGGGAGAAAGACACAAATACGATGATAAAGTTAGCGATGAATTTGTGCACGAATTTAAAAGCGTTTACGTGTTACGATGTTTATGTGAATACATCAGTTTGATACCTTAACGAAATAACCTAATTGTTCTATGTTAAATTCAGATAAAGAGTCTCACTGCTTTCCCCCCCCCCCAAAAAAATAAGAACAAGAACAAAAAGTAAAAAATTAACTTAATTAACCAACTCACCAACGAAAAAGAAAACAAACAAACACACCCACCGAAAAACAAACGAAAACAAAGCAATGGAGAACCTTTAAGTTGAATGAATTTTTTCACACGCAATGCGGAAAGACAATTTCTTTAAGAGAGAATTCGAACGGAATAGGTCCACCTGTTCACCCTGTCTACAAGCTTTAAGGAAATCGATCAATACCTTTATCACAACTCTTCCCTGTCCAACCCTCGATACATTTACATGTTCCATTAACACATCTCCCTTTGCCTGAGCATTGGTCTGGACAGTCTGAAATGAAAAGAAGGATTTTCGACAGGGTTATTGCGAGCACCACAGAACTGAAAAACAGTTGAATTCAACATCATCTCTGGATAATCAGATTTAACCAAGCCAGCGGTTAATGGTTCCACCTTTCATAATTTTTCTTGTTACCTACCTATTGCGAACTCTCACACTTTCAGAATATTCTATGAAATGCAACTTTCTATCGACGACAATATCCTTAAACATTCTAGTCATTGTAAGTTTCATCTGAATGATGTTAATTTTTTATGATAAGAAGTAACAAATAAATTGAAAAAACCGTATGGCCTTCTTATTCTTAAGAGAAACGACCCTTTTACTTTAAATTTGCGACATCTCCTTACAAAGAACTATTATAGAAGTTACAAAAGCTTACCTCGTTTAAAGGTTTCCTGATCAGTAAATGTCGTGTCATTGGTCATGGCGACATCGAATATGCAGCTTTGTAGATCGTTGTCAGAAATGTTCAAGGATTTACACACGCTTGTCGCAATCTACGTTGAAGACAAAAATTTTTTTCACACAAAGGATTGCTGAAATTAAAAAGTTCATCTAAAACACCTTAGGTTTTCAAACTAGCCCCTGAGGTGCTCGGTTAAAATTTAGGGGACGCGCATGTCTAAAAGAGACCCTCACTTCATGTGACAGCCAGATGTGATGGTTTTTCTTTCTTTCTTTCTTTCTTTTTTAGTTTTGTTCTGTGATTTTGTTTTTTTGCTTTTTTTCTTTTAATATGCCTGCTTAGCAACAACGATGGCAACCGACAGGGCTGGTCAAAGAGCTAGGTTAATTTTTTATTTTGCAGCGATCGAGTTTCCCCTTTTTGACAATAACAAAAGAACTGTGTGTAGCCCAATTTTATCTGCCTTGATGCGGATGAGAAATGAGCCATTGACGCGTTCTGTCCATTCACTCAGTATTGAGGCATAAACTACCCAATTACACTGTCCAATTGCAAGCAATGTGAAAGTACTATTCTATAAGTGCTCAAATCTGGCTGCTAAAAACCAATCTCATGATTTATATGTACAATTACTTCGTGACCTGTATTAGCGGCTGGGAAATTCCGTCCAGTGAATACTTAGGAATGTATGACGGATCTGTATACGTTATGTCCATTATGTCATCGTGATAAAAGTTTGATGAGTTCCATGACCAAGAGTCCCGTGTGCCCGAGCCATCGTGACAACCCGTGATCCTCCCTATAGAATAAAAAGAACGCACAGATCAGTATGTAGGCTGGCATGGTTCTAAACTTCACGCACTGCTTATCAATCACGTTTTCATGGGGTTATCGCTTTCTTTTGTCAACCCATGACTACCCTATTTATCGCATTGAAGAGACCTGAGAAAGGTCAGAAAGCGCAGATACCTTTAATTACTACTTTTACATGTCTCTGCCAAAATTCGTCGTCCCTATCTATCCCCTTTTGGCTCATCCTTATCACGTAAAAGTTTTTGAGTCCATCTTCATCTACAGACTCCCTCAGTTACTAGCGACACTTTGATTGCTTAAATACGTGGTTGCAATCTGCGACTGATTCTATTGCTCAAATCTCCCTTTCTCTGCCAAAAACTTTACTCAACTTTGATAGGAAAATTAGACTTTATGCTTTTGTTTCTTTTAGTTTTTGTTAGAAAGATCCAACGGCCAGTAAAATGACTCATTTCTCCTTCAGCTCTCGTAAGTTTCCAGCAGTTGTCCCACTTGACCGGGAACGTCTCTCGAACCCCAGAATGCATAGTAGAGATATGACGAATATCCTACTAACAAAGCCTTTTTTGTCTGTACTGCAGGTTAAAGATACTAATAATTTTCCCCACCATTCTGTAACCTACTGCACAGACTTACGGGACGAGGCTAGTAAGATGTATGTAATCCTTTAAATTTTCTTAGGGTTAGGCTAAAAATCCTGTGGCAACATCTAGATCAAACTATGTAATTAGCTTTCCTTACATGATTCGGCAAATTTAACAGCGTTATCGTAAAGCGTTCCGTCGGGCCCTGTAAAGTCGTTGGTTGCATTGTTGTCCATGAGGCCACACAGTCCTTCAGTGTGACCTTTGTAAGCAGCCGTTGGCGAATAAAGAATATTCAAATACTGTCTCTTCATCACCCGACTATGACGGACGTCGATGGTTACTGTTACACCTGTAAACAGTAGATAATTTAAGTTAGACCTCCGAGGGCATCTCTAGGGATCTTAAGCAGTCAGGACGGCAACGCCAGGGAAGACTTTGATTAAAAAATGAATTTGTGCCTTTAGTTAGAATTTCGAAAATGGTTGCATGTCTTTACTGTCTCATACGGCGCCACACCTCAACTTCAGCATAACGTATAAAAGAAGCGTTGGGTTTCATATTCAAATTAAAATAATTTGCCGTCGCGGTTTCGGTTCGCAGACAATGCAAACTGTGGTGATTTCACGTAGTTTTTTTGCATAGAACGGCTAAGAAATGTACAGAGTTTTAAAATCCACGCGCTGAACTATTGTTCTGCCTGTTCTTTTGTTCTTCCATGTCCTCGTTTCCGTTGCCGTCGTGGTTTGCTTAAGTTCCCTTCTAACTTCCGCCTGTAGAGTCACATATGTTTGGGCGATAACCGACCGTTTCACCGAGGCGCCGTTTCGCCAACGTCCAGTGCGTAAATTCTTAGTTCGTTTCGCTAACAGCTATTTCGTCATCGTCCAATATGTCGTTTTGTTTTCTTTTTGGTTTGTAAATCTCATGGGTTGAAGCCTTGTGAAGTGATTAAGTTACCGCACTAGCTCCAAGAATTTTCTTAGGTTTTAATTTGCGGTTTTCTTTCCTTCACAAGTAACAAAGAAAACAAACAAGGTTACAAACAACATGTAAACAAAAACAAAAACGCTCTAAAAGGTGGCCGAACACAGAGTAATTATATAATTGCGTGCATAACTTACATAATATATTTGGGCGCGTTCGCGGGAAAATGTAAGAAACATCTGTATGGAACTAAAAGAATGGTTTGATGAAAGAAAAAAGTAAGGCTCGCCAGCATTCTTACCTTATGATCTCACGAATGAGCAGAAATGGAAATAACGTATCACTTTAAGACTTGCCTGCATCATACTGAAGTGAAATCAAAACGACGCTGTTCTCCTCAGCCTCAAACGAAAAACGTCTTTGATGATCCAATAACACAGTACCATTGCTTATTTCAATTGGTTCTGAAAAATTACTGGTGGCATTCATTTCCACTCCATCGATTCTGTGGAGAAATCAAGGTCAGTCGCAACAAGCACTTGAATTACACTAATCGACCAAGGAGAAATGGATGTCCTTATTACAAACAGTGAGTTAACATCGTAAATTGTATTGGAATAAATAAGCACCTTGAAGAAACAGATCAAACCAGACATTACGTTGTTCTCAACCGACGCAATCGAAAACTTAAAGAAATGACCTAAGAATTCTGATAAATGACACGTATATTTCGCTTATTCAGCCTCCACAGTAAGACAAACTGCTTGCCTCGGCATTTGAAATTTCTCTGACATCTTAAAACAAGAATGTTGTAAAGAAGGAGCATACAGATTGTACCGTTGAGCATCTAGGTCAACAGCTTTTGGAAGATACCCAGTCATCCTGATTTTAGCCTCAGTTATAAGAAAACAGTTTTTAAGTGGATCAAAATGCATAAAACAAACCTGGTAATGGGCAGGTCTTGAACGTTTTCAGTTTTGATCGCCATAATCGTTACAACAGTTCTCCCAGCTTTAAGCGCAATTCCGCCAATTAACGAGGCTCGCTCGTAGTAATAAAAACGAAATTGGAAACCAAAATCGTTTTTAACACTTTTACAACCCCAGAACTCTCCAATGCCAAAAAAGTCGAAGTCTACACCTGAGAATGAAAGAAAATTGTGAAATTACAGTCATCACGCGGCAAAATATCTATGCTCATAGACCATATTTTCAAATCACTTAAAGTTGTTTCTTCCTTTGGTTGATAAAAAAAGGAGCAAATAAAAGTACTCGTGCAGATGGTGCCTGTTTCATTTCTCTTAACTAATGTTTTCCTTTAAACTCCCGCTTTAGTTAAAAGTGATTGTTACGTATTTTTCTAAGATGTCTACATACCATCTAATGTTTTCAGGTGTGGATCACCTCCGCCATTTGCAACTATTCTTTGACAATATTCCCCCCGCCATCCCCCGAAACAGCTACATCGTGCTGCACAACCTCCGGTCAAAATAGGTTCTCCGTTACCTGAACAGTCTGTCAAGCAAATGATCACAGAGTCTAAAACTCGCGTAAAATTGAAAAAGTATGGTGTATAGTGAGGAAATGCAACACTATCAAAGAGTTGTTTGGCAAAATTCGTAGATTTATAAATTAAATGAAACAAAATCATAAATCAAGTAAAACTTCAATTTGGGTTAGAAAGTTTTATTGTTCAGTTGTGATATTAAAAGAAAAGTGTGGCTGATTAAAATAGTTATACTTCGTTTACTGATGGCTGTGACTTGATTCAGCAAGGCAGTCAACGTCGGTTTCACTTAAACTTTAGCGCAGTAATTTTATAATATTAGAAAGGAAGCATAAAGCATGTTGTCTTTCCAAATTGAAGAAACGTGCTACTTTACATAGACAATGGAAAAAGTACAGTTACTATACTTATTACGATATGTTACGTGTACTCCTGCAACCTCACGGGAAATAATGACAGGCGACCTATTGCGTTTGATTATTTCAAACTCTACACACCCCGAAACGGCGACATATCAGGCTGGTTGCATTCTGGTCCCATCCGCCTTCCAACGCAGACTGGCCCATTTCCACATGGAGGTCCTGGTGTTTTGCTATTTCCAAAGAAAATCATCCTTCTATTTAACAAATTGACGACAATTTTCCATCGTCTATTTAACAAATAGATTCCAAGTTGCCGTGCGTCTGTTCAGTAATAGATCACAGATGACGTCAAAATGTGGTAAGAACAAAAAAGTGGCACACGAGGCGCAGCCGAGTGTGTCACTGATGTTCTTACCACATTTTGACGTCCTCTGTGATCTATTACTGAACAGACGCACGGTCACTTGGAATCTATTTGTTTTATATAATAAAGAATTTAAAAAAGTTTTAATGATGATGTCATCTATACGTCTGTCCTCCAATAGATCATAAGTGAGAACCAATCAGAATGCGTGCATAACTGAGCTTCTTATATAAAACCTTATTGATCATAGAAATGACGTCAGCAACGTCCTAAACTAAAATGAAACCACGAGGCGCATCCGAGTGGTTTTACTTCAAAGTTTTCACTGCGAAAAAGAAATAGAACAAACGAATCACCAATGACGACAAAGCAATCATGCTAGTTGTTGGAAAAACCTACGCTATTCAGTAAATAAAAAAAAAAGCTGGTGGTTTGATTATAACTGTAACAACAACAACAACAACAGCAACAATATTGAATCACTTTCTTATTCAAATACTGACAGTTGTCCTGGCCCGTAAATAGCTAATGTAGACACACGAACCTGTTTCGTTCCTTTTTCTTTTGTTTCTTTTTAGGGGGAGGAGGTTCTGGTGCGTTACAAACTCCCTGCTTCGGTGGGCTTGAAGTTGGTCCTACACAGTACTGTTAAGACAAAAGAAATTCAGCAAAAATCAACAGTTTTCTTCGTGATTTTTTCAATTTTGACCACAACTACATATGATTGGGAAGGAAACCACCGACAACAAGAAAATAGAAAGAAATCAAGTGAGCAGTTTAAGTTGTAATGAATAAAAAAAAATTAGTAATTAATATTAAAGAAAGAAAAGTAGAATAGAATGTTTAAAAATGAAAGAGCTGTTATCTTTGGTTTTGCTTTCCTACCTGATCGGCTGGGATCGGGCAGATACATTCCCTAAAATTGAATGGAGCGAGAAACAAATATTTTTTCTCATTGTTTTGTCAATTACCGATGCAATACTAAACTCTCCTCTAGTCAAAGAATCAACCTGTTAAATGACTATTAAATAAAGTTGTTCTTCGCTGAACACTTTGTTAGATAGAAGGCTAACGGTTAACCCCATTGAGACCCTCTACAAACTGCCATGCGACTTTCCGTAACTGCTTTGGTACTTTGGCCCACTTTGGTTAGCTCTAATAAGTGCAGCGATATTAAATCGCTTTTCCAATGACTGCTAATTAGACTGATACCTTAAACACGGAAAGACAGTGAGGTAGTCGGGCTTCATTTTAATTGTCTGAATGTTAGACCTTACAACTGAAATGCATTTTCCGATTGGAAGAGAAGGTGTCACGTGCCTTGAATTCGAAACTAACCAATTCTCCAACAAATCGATCAAAAACTTGAACTTTTGACCGGCACGTGACCAGGTCATGCACCTTGAGGTAAATTGAGGGTCTCGAGAAGCAAAACGTACCCTTTCCCTTGAGGCAAATCATTAAGTGCTGATTGGTTTCCACTAAGGATGGTACTAGTTTCCTAACTAGATGTAAAACTTAATAATGCGAATACATTGTAGCCTGCAGTGCAGGCGCCTTGTTAATGTAGCTGTTGCAGTTAGAGTGGACGGTGGTGGTAATCTCCCCTTCCTCAGCCCCACCCCTCTCCTTATTTTTGACCGTCATCCGCCCCCTTGGTACAAATTTATTTCTCTCCCCAGCCTTCCGCTTCCATTAAAATCAAAGATGGTGCCCATAATATTCGTTATGAAATTACTGAGCACTCGCTTTGCGACGCGGAGGTTTCTTGAGAAATCATCAGGAAAGAACAGGGATGGTGCCACTATAGCCCGGGTTCGATTCCTAGACGTCTGGTGTTACATTTGTGTCTATTTTGTTGGTTCTCGTCCTTACCCCGGGGGTCCCCCTCTTGTCCTCCGTTTTTCATTCCTCAGCAAAGGCAAACACTTTAAATGCTAATTCTAGCTGGGAACAGTGGACAAGAAGAGCCACCTGGGGGAATGTCCTAAATTCCTATTTTTCCCATTTGATCCAAAATAACTTTAAGAGTCGTAGTAACTTACCTGCATCCAGACGTAGACATTAGACTAAAGCCCGTATTAAATGACAGCGCCAATTTCTTTCCAATAAAGTTAACAGAAACGCCAAATATCAGGTCGGAAATACCGTAGTTGCTATTTAGCTCCGCTGGTGTTTGACCTTGGCATATGCTTGAGGGGTAATTCAGAGAAATTCCTGCTTTTAGAGGCGTACTCACGAATAGCGACAAAGAAATGTCCGGAATTAAATCTGCTACAGCTTTCACTGAAAGATAAAATGAAACGCAAGCTATTGAACTTCTTTCTGCAATAAGAAATCTTTGATTATTAATCTTTTTCATCAATAATTAAGTAAAAAATAGATAAAAGATAAAACAAAAAAGCGAAAAATTATATTTAAAGAAATAAAGATAATAGCTAAAAAAAATAAGTAGAATTCCAAATTGTCCTTTCCAAGTTTTCTCGATTTTCTGAGAGAATGAAGTGAACAATTATTATTAAGTTTTTTATAGGAGTGCATGGCCTTTATTGATGTTAATTCATAAACAAAGGCGTTGTTTAACGACGCTGACAAAGAGAAAAATTCTTACCGAGCTTTGCCAGCACATTAAGAAGTTTTGACTTAGAGGGCTTGGAGAGCCTTTTGGGTAATGCTGGCACTTTTACGGAGACTGTGGGTGTCACAGTGATGTCCACATTCGCTCCAATCTCCAACTCTGGTGTTGGGCTATTCCAGTCTAATGTTAGACTGATCTACGGGATTGATTTGTAACATTAACCAATCGGTCAATCAACCATCCAACCAATAAGTTGGTCAGTCAGTCAGTCAGTCAGTCACTCGTGCATACAAGCAAGCATGAAGGCAGACAGACAGAAAAGCAGCCAAACAGTAAATGGTACGTGTTCTATCGATTTGTAGGTAAACCAAGCCGCACTGCTTGACAATCTCAGTTAAACTTCCATTAAAGAAAAGGGAAATAGAAAAAATCCATCGCTGGATAATGATAATGATGAGAATAATGAATATAACAAGATATACAACAATAATAATAAAATGATAAAAGTAGTAATGATGACAACGATGACGATAACAATAGTTACAACTACAATTATTATGGTTTTTAATTACTATCATCACTACTATTATCATGTGATTGTCATATTGATTACAGAAATGATATCAAAGAAGGGAAAGCGATACAACGAAGACAAAAATAAGTAAAGTAAAAACCAGATTGAAAAAGAGCTCGAAAAAATCCCAAATCTTAAAACCGTTTGTCTAAACGAGCTACAGTATAAACTTCAGCTCTTACTGTATCATCAGTTCTGGAACAACTTCCTTCGCTCCAACTGCATTCTCCACCAAGTGATATGACCCCGTTGGTGGATAATGAACGGGTAATTGTTCCCTGATTTAAGGAAAAAAATAGATTTAAGTTCTTGATGTGAGTACCATGTTTTTAACTAACCAGGGTGTATGATACAAATAATTGCAAACTTTCCAGGGGAAGATGAGATCTCTACAAAGGGATTTCTTTGTATGCATTTGCTTACAGAGATATTTGTGTAAGCATAGTCAACTTACGGAAATTCCGGCAGACGCCTGCCCCGTCAATGCCAAGAAAATTCCAACAGGGATTTTTATCAGTCCAAACCGTAGGTACATGGAACGACCCAGCTGTTTTTCCTTTAACGCGAGAAGATCTCCAGAATATCTGATGATCGAATAGATAGAACGACTTACTCATTTCTTAAAGAAAGAGACCATCAGATATCTTTATAACGCCTTAATTTTGACAACTGATCTCATAAATAAAATTCCTTTCCAAATTCCCATATTCATCCTTGGTTCCCTTGCTACCAAACCTATTAGTCTGCTACGTTCATTTTTCTCTGTTTGGTTTTTGGTTGTTTTTTCTCTGATTTTTTTATTCTGTACATAAATGAACAAGCCACCTGAGATAACGTTTGAAGATCGTAGACTACTAAAAGTGCTTCACTGGATGTTGATATGCAAGTTTTGATCAGTTGAGCTATCTTTGAATATGTCGCGGCTGCATCATCTTTCAGTTGTTAAAGACAAAAAAATGGTATTTGCACACTTTGTGGTATTTCTCAATATAATAATTCTCTTTCAAATTAACAAATAGATTCCAAGTTGCCGATGTCCGATTCCAAGTTGATGTCCTCTTGGAATCTATTTGTTTTATATAATAAAGAACTAAAAAGAGTTTTAATGATGACGTCATCTATACGTCTGTTTTCCAATAGATCATAAGTGAGAACCAATCAGAATGCGTGCATAACTGAGCTTATTATATAATTCAAATTGGACATGTGAATATTACAACACTGCCCAACTCAGAAGTAATGCGCGCTCGTAGAATAATTCTTTTAAAATTGTCGATCACTGCCTAGTCAAAGTATTACTAACCTCAGCTCCCCATTTAGACTAAACTGCAAAGAAAATTTCAGATTTCCCTCCAAATCTAGACCAACAGATGCATCCTTCAATCCCAGTCCAAAAAATTTCTTCTCGATTGAGACAAACATGCTCACACGTAGATTCATAGACAAGGAAATTTTAAGTGTCGCCCCTCCAAAGGACAGAAGCTTAAAAACAAAGAGCAGACAGAAGGGAAATCAGATGAAACCCTGATAACGTCAAGCAGAAAATATTTAAAGAGTTTTTTCCAACTTAATGGGAAAAAATTGAATGATTAAGTTGGAAATGATGAAAAGTGCAACATTTTAATAGTACAACTGAGAGGAAAGGAAAGGTTAGATAGAAATTCCTTATGTATTTTTTTGCATAATCTGTTTTGCTTTCACCTCTTTTTTTTAATATTGTGAGCTGTTCTTTTTAAAAGATTCTATATTTTACCTCGAAGGGTCAATTTTGAAGGGTGTTCATTTTGCGATTTTCTAGATATCAAGAAATGTTATTTCTACCAGCATTCTTGGAGGGTGGTGTTTTTGGTTTTTTTTTTTTTTTGCCTTTCAATTTGATGAAACCCAGCGGTTTTTTTGGACATTAGTTTATTTTAATAAAATATTTTGATTTTTTAAAACCGACCGATGTGTGGAGGCTTGTTTTACCTTATGATCTATCTTTTCCGGTTGAAAATTTGCCAGGTTAACGTTTTTTGCTGAGCGCTTAGTTCGTCTGTGGTGGTTTTTTAGAAAATTTGTATCCACTTCCGTTATAACGGTTCCATTTTCATCCAGTTTTGCTGTGACTACTTCCAAAAGAAGAAGATTTCCGCTTGAATGCGTGTTTATAACCTAGAATTAGATGTGAAAGAAGGCTATTAGTAGAAAAAAAAACGAACGGTGGCATTTGATGAAAGTAATAACTTGCTTGCTTGAATAAAAGCACTAAAGAAGGCTAAAGGTACGCAGACGATTGAAGCCAATTCAAATTTTAATCAAACTGTTTCTTGTCCTGTTTGGATTTTCTAGGTTAACTAGTCACTGAAATACCGTAGCTATCATATCTAAGCATTACTAAGTAACTGATGTATCGAGTAAGGCTATATTGATAACGTTCCAAAGAAAGAACTCGTCTCGTGTCCCGATAGACCGTAACCAATCAGTTGTTCTGCTTCCTCTGGATTCTGATAACCAATGGTGCACTACAAACGGGCAGTCTGGGATTGTATCATACGAGACTCTACCTTTGCGATGAAGCCTGTACTTGATCTCCCGATTATCAAATCACCAGAGGAGGAAAGCCCGCCTCGTTTTTGCGATTCTATAAACACGAGTCCTGGATTATTATCTCCTCCGCTACAACGTACTGACCCAGAAAATCTTTGTTTACTTGCTCGCAGTCTGAAAGATAAAAAGAGTAACACGAGAAATAATAGCGAAAATGAAAATGTCACCTGGCATGAGTGTGAATGATACGGCTTGGTATTGACTTAATTTCAACATGAAACGGATACCATAGCTTCTCTGCTTATTGTAAAGCTCTCATTCCTGACAAAATTTCAATAACCGTTATACTTATGATAGCGAAATTTCGAGCTATTTGTCTGTTTTTACGCGCCAGAATTAATTTAATGTCAACATAAAGCTCTGCTTTCGTTTTGTAACAACGTCTTAAAAGAGTCATAGTTATTTCCTGTATGCGTGATCAACATCGAAAGCATGCATTCCTTACTCGTGTAAATGCTTGTAAAGCGTTTTCCTATAATTAAGCATGGTAGATATCAGTTTATTTCCTTCAAAACTGCCACAATCACAAACAGAATACCTCGCGCCATCCAAGTGAGTTTTCCCGTCGCATCTGTGAAGTTTGGTTTCCAAGTAATCCGTATCGTCTGTTTTATGAACTGCAATAATACTCTCGATGAAACCGTCACTAGCGTTGGACACAACTATGTCACCTGTCGTTGGAATGGTATTACTTTTCTCTATCACCAAGTAATAAGAGTAGATGAAGGTGCCTCCAATGTCATAGGTGTGTCCAAGGCACCTGTAAATTCCTGAAAAGTGAAATAATTATTTCAGGGATGCAGCTTACCTGCCACCGTTAGTTAAGGGGTTGGAAGACGAAAGCTGGAAGGTAAAAAAAAACACCTCGGACACATTTGCAAGACAAGTCACGCCATTCGCCTACCCGGAAGGTAGTTATCAGCCGTTTAGCTAACTGAGATAAAAGGAATTTGTAGGGAGCATGAATGTCAATTGAGAAAGCATTAAAGCGTTCCACTGTTCTACCGAAAAAAAAAATCTGTGTAGTTTTTCTGAGCTTCTCGTATACACACGGATGTAACAAGTCGTATATCTAACAAGAGAATGTTTGTTGAATCAGAGATGCCGTCGTCTATATCAGTTCATCTCGGTAGATGATGATGATGGACGACGGTTTTCAGTTTAATAACTAGAGCGCATTTGGAATAAAGCGTTGACTAATCAGAACTGCCCATGTGGGAAATCAGTTGAGGTCCACATTGAAATCGAGATAGACGACTTCGATATTTTGTATGGTAGTCCCGAGTAATGGCTCTTTTGAGAAATAAAGATAGCACTAAATAGGCAAAAAGAGGGATACAGACGACTTGTCATGTCCATGTATCAAGCATTCCCTTTCCTAGCTTCTCCTCTGCTGGCTTTGGTGCTGCTAAGGATTACGCTCTCATCCAAAATCATAGAATAGAATTTAAATAATCTTTTCACATTCCTTTCCTTTATTACTTTTTAGTTAACTTCATTCGCCTACCAGTTGAAAGGATAACTATCTGGCTCTGGTTGGAAGTGATGTTGCCTGATATAAGATCATCCAGGTCCTCTCTATCTGGCTCATCCTCTAAAGTTGACTCATCGTCTGACTGTTCTAAAGAAATCTCACTCTTGAAGTCCGCATACTTGATGACTTCTTCCAATCCAGCTGGAGCACTCAACATCAATTTGAAAGGCCCTGTTGTGAGATAAATATAAACTGGAATAATTTTGCTTCAGACTTTAGACAGTGAGTGATCAATAACAAAAATATTTATCTAAACTTATTCTAATATAAATATAAAATGTTCCTTAGACCAAGCCAGGCATAACCAACAGTTCATGTTTTGCGTGAAATTTTAAAGTTGTAAACCGATGTTTACTAATTCTAAATTTAATAATAAATCCCGCTAAGTTTTGTCGAAACGTCAATCACGATCTTTGTAGTTCATGGGTGCTTCACTTCAAGCATGGGCAAACAAACAGAAGCACACATGACAACATAGCGCGCGTGCTTGCCCTATAAAAGTCCTATTGAGCCGCTATGAACGAAATCTTTATTGACGTGAGCATTTCTTTTACCTGGCTTCAGAGTTTCTGCTGCAGCCATAACTGTTCGTCAAAACAACAGTATGGTGGTTGCCCAGGAGAAAACTGCAAGTTTCCTGCAGTCTGTCTTCTCCAATTGCACCGTGCACGGCTGCGTAAACATTATTTTAACAATCAAAACCCTCGATGACTTCGGGTCTTTGACTTTTAAAACATTTTTAGTGACACTTGACACTTTTTTGTGCGTTGAGAGAATTTTTCACTCTATCACAATAAAAGGCTTCTTCGCGCAGATCCTTATTGTCGCTCTGTTATAAAAGAGTTTGCTCATGCTTTTAGCTGTGCGTATATCGAGCTATGGATGCACTTGGCAAGTTTGAAGAAAACTCAAAAAGCAAGAGTTGCTCTCTGCTCCGTCTCGAGCTACTCTTACGCATTTTTCGTGCTCTCCAAACTTCCCACGTGCACCCATAACTCGATATACGCACGCTAAGCATGAAAAAATTCTTAATTGAATCTTACCCTTGATGAGCAGCTGAATACTTACCATCATTGACTTCTTTCACAATCTTGTGCAGAATGCCTCCTGCTTGTGGACTGGAAACTATGTCGCCTGCTTGGATGTCCAGAACATTTGGTGCAACTAAAATTAGCGACAATTCATCTTGTTTCGCCATAATCACTGGACATGCATAAATGATAGTATCATTGGGCTCCACGAATTTCAAATTATCAGCCAGTTCCACGTTGTTTCTTCTTTCCGGATCTGTATAATCTACTTTCACTTTCCCACCGGGACAGCGGGTCTCATTCCAAGCCCTACATTGGCCTCCTTCCTATTAACAAAATCAAAATGTACGGTCAGATATTGCTTTGTCTGCCAGACTGCTTTTTAAAACCAGCTTCCGTGTCATCAAACGACGAGGGATGATCCTCGGTCTCTCTGAAGGAGGATAACAATGAATGAAAATCTGGAAACCGTAAAGTGGAATTGCTACCAACACTCCGTCTTTTGAATTGCTGGTGAAAGTTTTATATGGAACAATCCCCCCCCAACCTTTTTATGATTTAAATATCTATGCATATATCTTACTGTGAATTTGTAGCATTTTTCTAGGTCTCGGCACTTCTGACATGACTCAATACTTGTTCCACTGTCTTCGTAGTTGCACTGCTTTCCTTTACATTTTACTGTCTGTTAAAAAGAACAATCTGGCATGTAACTAACAAACTATGGAAAAAAAAAATTCAGGCAGATCACTGTTGGTGTAATAGAACATTAGACGAGAGTACTTTTTATTGGTTCATATTGAGATTAGGTCAATGTATGTGATGAAGGGACGTCCCTCTCAAATTTATTATCCAAGGTTTGTTTCCCAGCAACAACACTGAATTGCCAAAATGCATGAAACACTATCACACTCAGAAACAATTGCTCATATATTCTAACGACATACTAAAACATAGGCATACGTAGCATGCAAGAGTTATTTTTTGGCTTGGTGGGTTAAGATGGGATACTTTGAGTACCTGATGTTTACATTTTGTATCAGAAAAAGAGCATAACTTTTAATTTGAGAGAAAGGGAAAAAAGGCCTAATTTACCTAAACTCGCAGAGGTATTTTGTGGTCTATTGTCTCCTTCGTCTAAATACTTCTAAGCAAAAATAAAATGCATCGGTGCCACGCTTACTGTTGTCTCCTTCGCAGCTGTTGTTTGGTCTTGTCACACAACGCCATCTATTTCTCATTGGAGAGAGGGCGCGTTGCGTGACGAGGCCAAGTAACGGTTACGAAAGGGACTACGCTTACTGCCGTTCCCCTAACAGAGAGAAAATCAAAATTATTCGCTTCAAAAATACAATTCCGAGTACTCTTGCTACGAAAAGCGAACTGGAACTCTGTTGTATCTCCAAAATATCCTAACCAAAGATCTATTGCCATCTCGAATAAGTGAAGATTCATCGAACAAGTGAAAAAGATAACTGATATTGCAAATAGGACTCCTTGATTGGCTAATGTTCATGTAGTGCAATGATTGGGTATGTTCTGATTGGACCTTGGACGTTGTTTTCATGGTACGTGCTGGAATGTAAGTTGTTTGGCGTGTGCGTTGTGGGTAAAGGAGCGGAAAAGACACGTTTTTTACTTAGAAATGACACAAAATGTTAAATGCGAGCCTTTCATATCCCGGTAAATATTGACATTAGTCAAGAGGTTCTTGCGAAGGCCACAAACCATTACTCTTTTCAAATGAGCCCAAAATTTCTGCTTAATATCATTCTTTGCGCATAGCCCCCGATTCCATGACTCCATTTGCAAGAAAACAATACTCAAACGTTGTGATTGGTGCAAGATATCCAAATGCTGTGACATGATTGGTGCAAGATATATGTCCTAATGAGGCAATCTGATATATAGCCTTATGCAGCAATCTGATTGGTGTGAGACACATACCCTAATGCGGCGATCTGATTGGTGCGAGCAAAATACCACTCTACACGCATAACATAGTTATTACAAAAAAAAAATTTAAAAAGTCATATACTGTAGGTATTTTCCTCCTTTCCCCCTCTTTTCCACTTACCATTATATCCCGTGAACATTCCCCGTCTTCCACCGTATAACAGTGGTAATAGAACCAATCGGGACATTCTATCTTCGGAGGTCCTTCAGCAACTCCTCCAAGGCAGGACCGCGAACTGTCACACCATCCACATGATGGGTCTGTCACGCAATCAGCACAGCTTTCGTACTTTCCACAGAAGGAGTAAGTGCATCCAAGACCCTGCAAAAGAATCAATGTTTACGTGATTAACAATCTTAGACAAGATTAACCCCTTTACTCCCAAGATCTCGTTAGTAATTCTCCTTACTGACTGCAGTAAAATTCCTATGATTTTAGTTCTGAGAATTTGTTACTGGATCAACTGATAATCCCCTAATTGATTTCCCTTTATTCTCATTACTTGAAATTGTATGGATTTTGTAGGGAGAAATTCTCTCTTAGTCACTTATGGGTGTTAAAGGGTTATGCACATAAAATAATTTTTCCCAAGACTAAAACAAGAAAGTCCTCCGCACAATGCGCATATATCATCTTAAGTAGATACAAATTTAGTAAAAATAAATAAGTTGATGCGATATTTAAAAAAATAAATTCCATTTCAGTGAGACTTCCGCAGTTCTTTTTATGGTAATCGTTAACATCGACTTCAATAGGATTCAAGCCCTTTTTCAATCGTTTACTAATAAAAAATGCTCACCAAATAACCTGGGTAACATCTGCAGACATTAGGACCCAAGCATTCACCGTTACCAGAACAGTTATGTAAGTCATGGCAATGAAACTTGGAACAGTCTTCTCCGGTCCATCCGGGGTAACAGAAACAGGTGGCACCTATGCAGTCGCCATTATGAAAACAACTGTTTGGACAGTGAACCACTGTAAGAGAAGTTCAGAAACCCAATTCTAAGTCAGTTGCATGAGAAAAATAATATATCTTGAAGAACTGCTTTGTTTATGTCTGTCTTCTATTAACAGTTATCACAGGATATCCGTCAAAGCAGAAATGGTTTGATACGCCTACTGATGTGGAAAAAAAATTAGAGGATGGATCCAACGTCACCTACCTGGTCTCCTCACGCAAACGAACGGATTAAGCTGGCTACAATGGGACTCTGTAACATTCCCATAGCTATCAACAACAGAGCACATTGCGTTGTCCTGACCAGAACTGCCTCCAAGCTGCAACCAAAAAGTTGAAATTTACTGAATCATATCTAAGGAGGAATTTTCCTTCCTATGTTGTGCAAAATGCGATTGAATTTCAAACGCAGGAAATAAAACTTGAAATGAAGCCTGAGATTGGTTAAAATAATTACAATAATAATCGATTTTTAATATCAATGATAATGAAAAACTTATAATGATGGTAGACTAGGCTAAACTGTTTTCGATCATATTATGGTTTTCGTGGAGTTTTTATCCGCCACCAACAGTTTGTGAAGGGTAATACACAAAGGAGGCTCCACACTTATCTACGCTCGATTCTTGCCGCTGAATAAATTCCAGGGCTCATTCCCTGAACAACGGTTTGTTACCGGCCCCGATTTATCTTTGGAGATTATCTGTTCCTGGACACTCACAGATTTCCATGAGAACTTCTTTTTCAAAAGCTGTCCGCTCTTAAATCACATAATGATAATGGCCGCGGACGGATGTCTGAGCATCTCTCTTCACCAAGGAGTGGGGGAGCAACTACTCATTCATTCATCGATTTATTATTTTATGGAGCTTGTTTTTATTAATGAAAGATCACTTCAATGTTGTTGTTGCGATTTTACTTGTTTCTCCCTCACCTCTCTCACGAAACGCCTGCTCGTAATCCACAAAGAAGGCAAAACATCAGGACGAACCAAGGATTCCTTTTGCCTCAAACTTTGGACGAGTCGTTTATCTTTGGCCGATAACATAGTTATGAGATTTCCTCCATAGTTCTTCAGAAGTGATGATTAGAGAAAGAAGCGAAGGTTATTATTGGAAACATAAAATAATAGAAGGGAACCCTTTTTCCTTCCTTAGAGAATTTGAAAGTAGCATAATCTTATCATTGATTGTCCTTACGTGAGCCAGCCAAACAGCAGTGCAACAACCCCTTAATAAAAAGCTTAGCTAGCGAAAAACATACAACCTTGACTAAGCTAGAAGAGTAACTCGATGACACTGAGGAAGAGTAGAATGCTGATCAATTCTTACCTCGTATCTAACATGTGCTTACCCAACAATACTTCTCGGCTTCATGGAAAGTGAAAGAGCCTCCCTTATACAGGAAACACATCTCATCGTCTTTAATCCACTCAGGTGGGCATGACTCTGAAAAGCATCAAATTTTTTACTATCAACCTGATTAAAAATGTGGAATTGAACTAAGTTCACGAAGGGATAATAACAAAACCTTGATTCTATGTTTTCATTGTTTGTCATCTTTGGTTGTTGTCTCTTCTTTTCTGAGACGCTTGTTTTCCCTGGGCGATGGGTTCGGCTGCTTACCAGCCATCTTGTGGGGAATGATCCTCCACCGAAATTACTTGTTTTTTTCACTGCTGTAGCTGGTGCACTTTGTTATTGTTTCGGAAGTTAATACCCAAGTGGTCCGCTGTTTCAAAGCTATACTTTTGCGATAATTCTTAATCGGGAGTATCAATACTTAAGGAACTCTTTTAGAATCATCTTGATTGATTTAAATGGATCTAGATTGATTTGAAACATTAATCTATGGCTGGTTTTGAATAAGCTCCCCACTGAAATAAGTCTCCTCCCCCCCTCTCTTCGGCTATCATTAAAATTTTCGGGAAATAAGCTCCACGGAGGGGAGTGAGGTTCGACTTTGGTTATATGGAAGATATAAACAAATACTTAAAATGACTGATACTAATCGACGCAATGGATGATATTTACCAGAAATAACTCTACGAGGCAGCAACGCAATAAATGGCTGAAACACCACTGTTAATGAGAGACGGTAGTCTTTCTTATTATCCAAAATGAGGAAGGCGATCAAATCTGGCTTGCTCTCTCCCCACCAATTGAATGTGGCGTTAGCAATAAATGAACTCCCTCGCATTGTTGTGCTTATCTGATAGCGGTTTCCGGGATTCTGTAAAACATTTCCATGGATTTCTGCTCCACCATTGCAAAGTATTGTTGCCCCATACTTGACACTGAGCCCAGATGCACTATTCTTGTACAACGTGTTATTCACAAATTGAAGACCTGTCACATCTTTTTTAGGGAAATCATACAAGAAAACATAGTGACCGATGTTCTTGTAGAAGAAATTTCCGCGAACAATCGCCAGTAACCTTGTTATGTTGCAAACACTGTTTGCTTTTCCATTCCAATCTTGAGCCAAGTTGAGAGAAAAATAGTTATCGGTAACGTTAACGTTCAAAAAGGGCTCGGAATTTCCTTCCAGAATTAATGTCCCTCCATTATTTGACTCTAATGTGTTTGCATGAATTTGGCTAATTAGTTTTGGCTCGGTATGTGGATCTTCATGGAGGACACTGGAAAAAATAGCTCCATTTTTGTTCTCGGCCAAGTAGTTATTGACTATTTTAAACACCTGATTTATAGCACTAAGATGAATGGCTCCAGATGGCTTTCCGTTGAAGACTGGACTCAGACCATTGTTTGTAATCTGACAACGCTCTATTTTGAGAATATGGCTTTCACTCCGGTTTGACACGTAACTTATTCCTTGTTCATCATTGCTATTGAAAACACTCTCAGACACTCGATGCATGACTTCAGGTGCTGAATAAAAAAAAGCAAAAAAGAAAACAACAAATTCGGCTTTAGAGAAATATGTTTTTCTTCTTGTCACGAGCGTGGGACAAAGAAAAAATTCTGAAAATTGACTCTCTCTTATTCTATTTACAAACATGACGCTATCGACATTGCTAATCCTAACAGTATGCAGGACGCGTGTCATATGAACCTCGCAGTAGATCCCGCTCACCGTAGAGTCTCTGTGGCTTAGTGGTAGAGCATTGGAACGCGGAGTTCGAAGGTCTGAGGTTCGATTCCTCATGGGGAATCAGAATTTTTTTCTTTGTCCCACGCTCGTGACAAGACGAAAAACATCTTTCTCTGTATCTTTACCGAGCTCAAAACTTATCATCTTTCTTACTCTATTTACAAATTATTAGAAGAAAATGAACAACAGTAGCGGGGATTTACTCACTGGAAGTTTGTGCGTCGCTTTCTAAAGAAGTTTGTGATTCGAGTCCCAATAAACGAACATCTGTCATTTAAATGCTTTTTTCACGTAGTGTTTGTCACGAGACGACTAGGAAGTGCAAAAACACTAGCCTCTATTTAGCGCGAAAACATGATTGGATATTTGTTGGCAGACACTATCTGTTTCAAGATAGTGTCACGTGCGCGTTTAGACCAATCGCGCGCGGGCAAAAAATTTCGATGGGTGATGAGATGATATGTAATAACTTACAAAGACTGCATTGAATTAAGTCCATGTCATCTATGGAAACATAGCCATGGGACTGGAAAAACCCAAAGAAGATGATAGAGTAGTTAAATGACGTCTGGGGAAGCGTAATAACTTCTTTTTTCCAGTAGTCCATGGTGTCGTTGGCAGACCACAATACTGTCCACTTATTTCCATTCGATTCTTCGATCGAGATGGTTAGGTTCGCCCTTCCCTTTTTCCAGAGTTTGTAATAGAACACTAGGTAACAGTAGTTGCTGTCGTTGGAAATTGATGGACTGGCGGAGACTCCATAACCCTTTCTCCAGTAAGAGGCTCCAAGCATCATGCAAGTTCCTGAAATAGTCGTACAAAACAAAGTAAAGCATCTCTCATTCTTTTGCGATTGTATAGATTGACCAGCAAAAGAGTGATAAGGGATCATAGATATTTTGACTCGTCGCCAATTTTGTGGTACTCGCATAAGGAAGCAACTTGTCTTAAGGGTGAAACTTATAAATAATAGAGCATTCTTGAATATATCAAGATGCAGTTGCTCTGATGTGATCTATATCAGAAAGGACTAGATAATGTGGATAATTCAAATAATTAAATCAATGTGTGAATAATCTTGTATCAAAACAACCACTCCACAATTTATTTACCCCTCTTCCATAAAAAGGTGTGGTCAGCAACTGATCTGAAGTACCACGGGATGCCGGCCAACCTCCATTTTTGAGTAAGGGCAACGCCTCTATAGAGTGGCCTGGGATAATTTCTCCATCCACATAGACCTCTTTCAAATGTGCAAGGAATATCTAGGAGACATTTAACCATAAGATAAACATGTTGCACAAGGTATAAAAATGCCATCTGAGGTTCTAGATAAGAATCAACACGAGATCGTTACACAAAACATAATCAGGTTTTTATGGTTGAATATTCAAATCGACGCTTAAAAGAAAAACGGAGAGCCATTAACAGAAGTACGACAACGTCAATAAATTAAAATTCACCAACAATCTTTGAACGGTGAAGCAATCGATTTGTTTACAATGCGTTCAAGTTTGTTCTACATTATAGTTCAAACGGTAACGTACCCTTTCTTTCAAATGGGTCCACTCGTAAAATCATCTCACTTTGGAACCAGCCTTCAAAGTCAACTCGAATATGATTCCACGGAATCACCCGTCTTGACAATGGACCTAAATCTTTAGGGGAAAACTTTAACACTTCACGTCTAGTGTTAGATATCGACACATATCGCACATTTTTCATCACTAGCATCTGAATATGATATCCATAATATCCTTGTGAATAAACAGAAACGAAGCAAGATACACTTGGATTTGAATAAGTCCCAATTTGTTTTCTAAAGTATAGGAATACTTCGCGATCCTTTATGTTGACTAGTTTTTCCGAACCACACACATGAACTTGTCCGTACGATAGACCATGCATCCAATCCCCGTTTGGTATTGTGAAACGCAATCCATAAGTATTCTTTACCGATTTAACGCTCTCAATAGTAACGTTTTGTTCAGTGTTGATTATTTCAGTTCCACTGCCCCCGCAATTCATGAAAGAACTGTTCGTTATGAGAACCTCCTTTTCTGGAAACCATACTTTGATACAACCTGCTGTGCAATTGAGAACAGTCAAAAAACTTAGATCAGGAACGTACTGAATCATTTCAATGGCAGCAACGCGCTGACCATGTATTTCACCGCAATGCTCAATCTTAAGGTGTTGTAAATATGATGTAGGATGATGCAACGGGCTGTTAACTTCGCGGACAAATCTTATGTTTCCCCAGGGCTTTCCCTCACTGCAGTTCAAAAGAACATGATTGGAAGAGTTGCAAGTGAGATTATGAAAAGATAAAGAACATTCTTTGACATCTGCTTCACTACCATTACAATTTAAAACTGCACATGATGTCCAAACGCTGGTACAGTTTTCATGGGAAAAGCTCATAGACGATGATGTTTGATAGCCTAGGTGTTCACAGATCACTTTTGCGTTGTTCGCTCCAAATGATGCTGTCTTGTTCAAGCAAACTGAGGTCCAATTTCCTTGGTAAAGTATCTCTGCCCGACCTTGCCAGGGAAACTTACCGCCAACTAAACGTACCGGTAATGACTTTTCAGTTTGGTTCTCTTTCCATCCAGAAAATATTACTGGTTTATCCTTTGCTCCGCGAACAAAGAGCGAACCCAGAACTAACATACCGACACCCGGCTTAAACTGTAATTCAACGCCTTCGTCAACTGTAAGTGAACTATTTGGCAAAACAGTGATATCTGACACCACTATGAAAGGGCTCCGGTTTTTCCTCAGTTGAACGCTATATGAAATACGTCCTCCCAAGTACTTTACGGCAGGTACATCCAGTGTGCCGCTGGTGCTCGAATTTTGCACCACGTTCCCTGCACTGTTAAGGAATGGAAGAAAACCGGCTAAGGTGTGTTCGTAATTGTCTTCAGCGTCCAATATTCTCTGCTTGATTTTGACCTCATCTTCATGACCCCAAAAGTTTAGCGGCACTGCCAGCATACTTTTGTGTGAAGATGCATGTGTATTCACACAAAGTTCTTTTGAGAAGAGGTCGCTGTTGAAGATATTGTAGCTTATGGAAATAGCTTTATGATCCGTAAGTCCTGATATGCTTACTTCACAGGGTGGCGATCGAGATGACAGCTCCGAGTTGTTAGAAAGTGAGTTTCTAGAGAAATTTACCTTGTTTTGTACGGGCAACAATCGTCTTTGAATGGCATATTCAAAATAAAGACGAACTATAAATAGTCCCTGATTAAACTGAAAAACATTGCCAAAAATCTCGATGTCTGTCTCCATTCTTCTCACCTCAATAACTCCAGAGTTGAAGCACCGATTATATTTAAAGACGTTCCTTCTTATAGTAGCATTCGAGGTAAACATTTCCCCTATGAAAACGGACCGTCCATAGTTTTCTCTAAAGACGTTTCCTTCAATCCACATTTTCTTTGAGTATCCTGTAATATATATCACGCCCTTTTCCTCACAAATATTAGATAAGAAGTGATTTTTTCTCACAGTGACTTCGCGTCTGTAGTAATAAAATGATCTTTGTGAGGTCACAATGACAGGAGCTTTGGTGTTATTAACGAAAACGTTACTTTCGAATTCCCATGGAGATCCGTCAATATTTACTACAGGACCAAGGTTGTTAAGGAACGAGCATTTCTTGAATACAGTTCGTGAAGTACAAGGATAGTAACACTCGCGATTTTGTGTGCACACAGACCTACCCAGGTTCCATGCAAAACGGGTTTCAGTCACAAAAAGTTTCATTTTTGTGTAGTAGCCACCCAGGTTAAGTCCACAACCGTCGTTGTGGGTGATACTGCTGTTTTTGATATGAAACGAATTCAGAATACCCGAATCCACATGTATTGCATTCTGCGTTGAGTTTGAAACCTTACTGTTTTCAATATTGACGTTGCCTGGAAACCCTGGTTTTGGAAAAACCCACCATTCTTGAATACCCCCGAGTTTAATTCCAATCTGATGTGTCATGAATTCACAATTAAATACGGTTAGACTGTTAAAACGCGAGAATGCGGTTTCTAGGCCGATTCCTGGTGAATATCGAACCGCTGAATTTTCGATGTGAATGTTTCCTGAGTCTTCGCCTCCAAAATAGATGCCACCAGGAGCGCTGTGGCTGAAAATACTCTCAGTGATGATTAGGTTTGCCGATTTCAATGTCGTTTGTTCACCATGCGTAACTTAAAGAAAGAAGGGACAAAATCAAACAACATTGATACTTAGAAATAACAAGAATAGTCGATCTGCCGAAAGAAATTTATGTTTACTATTTGGACGACTGGTTCTCTTGTTAAATTTCTATCACTTCTCGTCACAACTAAGGCAATATCAAGCTTTTAATTCGTGTGAGTCAAATCAAGTTTCATGCCAAATTTTCATTTTGTTGCTGTTTCTCTCTGGAGGACCATATGGCGGCGTGCTTTCGTGTCTTGTGCAATTTTTGCCTGCCTTAAAACCAAAAACAACTGAACTTAAACATACTTCTTTTTCTCTTCATCTATCGAACTTAGATTTACCGTGAATCCTCTATATAGATTGAGGTAAATGGCTTTTTCTTTAGCTCTCCGGGTGCAGAGAGATGTATCCTTGAAACTTTGATCAGTCATTACATTCAGGTATACTAGGCCGTCGGTTTGCGTTGTGTGTAAATCAAACAAACAAAAGAAAATATACTAAAATGCTACGTAGAAGTAAACAAGTGTTGAATGTAAAACCCACCTTTGATGAGAAACAGAAGAAGATGAATCGAGCTGACGTAATCGTTTTGATGGTAAGAATTTTCCAGAAGGATTGAGCTGTTGTGAGTCACCCAAATGGGACGGTTTGACCACCTAATGGACTCTATATCCCAGAGTTTGCTCGATGTCTTATTTCGTGTGCTATAGATGTGGAAAGGTGCACTTGAGTTTACGTCATGATGGATTAACTGCAAACCAATTGTGTAATTCTGTGAAACTGTAATGATCCTCTGGCAAGCTACACTGCTCCTTGCCGTCACAACTAGGTAATAAACTAGGCTGGAGTCATCAATAAAAGTCTCATTTTCAGAGCACATTTGAATACTTTTCTTTACAGTTTCGTCAGCTATTGTGAGAACGTGTTTATTGAGGGAATTCCAGTTGAAATGATATAAGAATCCGTATCCCTTTGTGTTTATGATATTAACTCTCAAGAGGTTCACAAATGAAGTTTCCAAACGAATTCCATCCAGTTCAGTCTTCGTTACTGTCGAATTCATTATATCATGTGAAGTTTTAAATGGATCTGTATACATCATTTGAAAACCAATGCCGGCAGAATTTCTTACAGACACCCCACTGATGTTGTGACGACTAAGATCGATTCTAAAAGCAATACCAGGGATTTTAAGGTCCTCTCTGTAGGCAAACCCGGCATATTGTATGTCAACATTGCTGAGGAAGCTTTTCTTGGACGTTACTGCGAGATGTATTCCAGCCCAGTAAGGAGTTTTGCAGCTGACATACAGAACATTTGCCGTGCATGATGATGACGAAATCCAGTTTTTCCTGTTGCAATCTGTGATGTTGTCACTTTGATCTGCATCACATCGAAAATTATGAAGAAACATGTTATCTTTTCCATTTGTGTTATTATGGTAAGATTTCATCCATTCGTATCCCAATTGCCTGCACGCTATTTTGTACTCATATTGATAGCTACGCATACAAACTGGTAGCCATGTGTTATTAAACCATATTTCAACTTTTCCTTCCCATGGACTAGGCCCTTCGACAAGTCTCAATTTCTCAGCTGAAGGAGTCTTTGGGATAAATTTAACCCTTTCTTTGCTGCTACCCCTTATAATAATCTGGCCATGAACGAGGAAAAGTCCTTTCAATGGAAACTCAATGGTTACTCCGTGTTCAATGGTGAGCACGCCTCTCGGCTGTACAATGACATCTCCGATAACTTGATAGGGGGAAAAATCGTTTTTTATACTGACTGTTTCATCTAATATTCCAGCAATCTTATTGCCACGAACGAAACAAGATGGTCTGAAGCCACTATGTACGTAAGCACTGGTAGAGTTGCGAGATAGCAGGAAGGGATAGTATTGAATCCTTGGAAGCTCCACTCGATCCTCGAAGTCAAAAATTCTTTCTTTTACCTTGCATTCATCTCTTGTGCCCCACCAGTTTTCTCTGGCTAGAATTACACGATCCTTATCTTTGAAAAAGATGGCAAAATCATGGAGAAACAAAGGATTGTCAAATGAATTATGCTCAACAGTTATATTTCCTTCTGTTACAGCTATAACAGCTTGAGTTTCAGTACGAATGCCACTGCTGGAAAACGATTTGATTTCTTGATTCTCCAAAAACCAGTTGTTGTTAATGATAACTTGCCGTTTTGTCGGTAGAGTATTGTAATCTATAAGACAAGTATACTCTCCTTTGTTCTTTCTAAAAATGTTCGCCAGAATTTGTACTCGCACCGGAAAGCTGTTAAAGACCTTGCAAACCGAATAGGAAAAATTCTTGTACGCAATCTTTATGGCAAACCCAATGTTTTCTTCAAATGTATTATTTGCCAACACTGCTTTTGCCTCGTACCATTCTGGACCATCTACGAGTAAACCGAATTTCTGATTTTCTCTCACTACATTGCCGTCAAATAAAAGTTCAACGCGTCTGTGAAGCGAAAATAATTTCCAGTAGCAAGACATTGGACTTAACCTGCAACCACCCAGAGTATTATTGGAAATTATGGAGTTTGACACAGTTATAGTATAGTTGTCTTGGTAATTAGAAAATGCTGTGTTAATATCAAACCAGAAACCGTATTCACTGTTCTCCGAAACGTGACAGTTTTTGAGCTGAACTGATTGCAATCGAGCATTGGCGCCATCAGTGAACAAAAGACCGTTTTTCTTGTTTGAATGAACAACGCAGTGTTTCACAGACACTTTCCCCTCTTGTCTTTTTAAGTTTAGGCCATCATATTGGTTACCAATCGAATACCAAGAGTCTATGATGGCACTTGTAACCCCTCGCTCGATAATCAAACCATAGTTGTAGTTCTTAGATGTAGAAACGTTCTTCAAATTTAGCCTTTCAGTGGTTAATTTTTCAAGATACATTCCGCTACGTGAATTTCGGTCAAGCAAAGAAGAAGTCACCTCAAAACTACTGGCAGTTACGCTCTGAAACCAAGCCCCATGCCATCCATTCTCAAGCGACCATATATTTGAAAGTTGTATCTGGCAATCTTCACTGAAGTCCCTCATATAAATTCCGTGACCCCCTTTGTTTCGACTGAAATGTGTGTTGGAAATATTGATGGTGGAGTTAAGTTGGTTTGTGATGAACAACCCCTGGTTTGAATTATCTTCTGTGCGGCTCTCGGTCATATGGAATGAAAATGTTCCTATATTAATTGCAATTCCTGATGCTTGGTTTTTTGATGAATTGACAGATTCAAATTCTGCAGGTCCTTTCATAGTATTCATTTCCACACCGTCGTTTTCGTTAGCTTCAAACACCGATGACACAACATGGAGTCTACCTCGTGAGTTTTTCACTTGTAGACCGACACCGTTTCCTTTAACCGCCGTATGAGAAATTTTAGAAGGGCCAATAGCATCGTTAAGTTCAATCCCAGACTGAGAATTGTTGGAAATTTTACAATTTGAGATCAAAATTGATGGCTCCTGAACTGTAAACAAATTAAAAAAAGTCACTTACTTCTAACGCCTTATTTGACTGCCCCCCCTTTTTTTTTTCCCCTTTTGAGGAGCTGGAAGAAGGGAAACGTTTGTCCCCTTTCCACCTTTTTGAATCATTCCAAAACTATTTTAGGCTAAAGAGATGAAGATATAATAAGGTGTGGGGTGTTAATCTTATTTGATAGCTAGCCCAGCAAATGAAATTCCGACATCACCTGTCACAAAATTTAATTGGTCACCTCAAATCTGCGACTTTGGAGTTCGGGAGTTATTGACAATTTACAGAAACAATGTTGTAAAATACGTGCTATGAACACGACCCAGCAAACAGCATTTATCACGGAGATTTCAAGTTGAAAGTCCAGCCAATTGATCCACCGAAACTTTACAGTAATATTACCTGAGTTAATAACGCAAACTGGCCACCGTAAAGAGTTTAAAAGCTGACGTTTCGAGCGTTAGTCCTTCGCAGGGCGAAGAGCTAGCGAAGGGTTAACGCTCGAAACAGCAGCCTTAAAACTCTGAACGGCGGCTACTTTACGTTATCAACTCAGTTGATAATACTTTATTTCCCCAATATTAAGCCAGATGACCAAACGCGCGATTTTATCTATATTAAAAAAAAAAAAACGTTACCTGGATCCTCGACGACGATCATCTTCAAGTCACCTCCCAACCAAAGGCCATATTCGGAAAAAAAAATAAATTCCGTCACAGAACTAGAACTAATTGTTATTGTCTTTCCTCTGTGGGTACGTGTAATTCTGCTGATTAGAGTTTTGTTTTTTGCGTTTCCATCGACAATATCGAGCTCAAATCCATATCCTTTGATCTGCGTAAAATGCACGGTGAGTCTCCTTCCAGGTGACGCTTTGAGAATCTGAAGTTTGATGAAGTTTATGGTAAAAAGCAATCAAAATTTCTGAATCAAATCATAAGAGATTTTTTGATATTATGATAAGACAACCAGCATTTTCCTATGGAAATATCTGACTAAAACTTAGAACGAAAAATAATCTAAGGCCTCCGCGGGGCCACGGGAGGACTCGGAATTCACTCTTCAAGCTGACTACACGCTGCACCAAATGGATAAGGAGAGTTGGAGAGTAACTAAGTACGTATTCTTTATCCCTTAGCCAGCTTGCTTTAATTCATAAAGTGTTCAGGCTGTGGTACGTGATTGAAACAATGAGTTGAAATCAATGAGAGTATTAAATATATCAAGAAAAATTGGTTTTCCTAATGAAGAATACAAGGGAATCATTACATCGTTACCTGTTGAACTAATTGAATACAGTTTGTGCCATTCAGATCAGATCATTACAGCAAAGATTGGATGCCAGTATCAGATTGTCACCCAAGTAACAAGTTAGGTTTACTTTTAAACCTGTACCGGTTGTTATACAAACTGTATCAAGTTTCACAAGGGGAAAGGCAGATGTAAAGTACACGCGAGAAGCAGATCGAACATGCTAATCGACACAATATATCCAACGAATAGAAAAATCACTGAATTTTTGAAAAAGAATTCTTTTAACTGCTAAATCCATATGAATCCCACGTTTCAGTTCTTACCTGGCTGCATCTAGTCATCGAGGCTATTGCAACTACATTCACAAGCAATGGGAAGGAAATCTTCTGCGGAAAGACGGAACATAGATCTACCGCTGTACGCGTGTAAACGAGTCCTTCTCCAAACCTTGTATTTTCTATGGTGGCATTGTGCATAATAACATTGCCAAATGAGTTCTCGATGTTTATACCCATCATTCTTGGACTCAGGATTGTGGAGTCGACAATTGCCATAGGTTTAGCAAGTTCTTGCACCTGCACTCCATAGGCGCCATCCCTTATAGAAATGCCAAGCAAGTCAGGGGCCTCTTTCTTTGCTTTTATTCCGTCGAAAGCATTTTCTATGTCCACGTTCTCCAATGACGAGTTTCCGTGCCTCTCGGAGGAGTTTCCTGGTGCGAAGTAAATACCTCTCCAGAAGATCTTCTGAGCCAAGATAGGCAAGTGAGTGTCACACTCGATTCCGATGTCGTACTTATGATCTGGCTCATTGGTTTAATTTTTGATGGAACAGAAAAAAAATGCGACTCAGCTAATTCTCAGTAACTGATTGACATTATATCCTGGCGCAGATTTTGTTGTTATCATATGCAAGACAAACTCTGACGGTTTTAAGTGCCGCTCTCGCTGAGAGCAGTCCTCTCGACTTCCCGTCGGAAAAAAGTTTTCTTCTATTTTCTGCCCGTGAAAAGGGGTAAGGACACATGTTTCAAAAATAGTTTAGTTATTCTCCAATTCTCCTTTTTTTGCCTCGCCACAAGTCAAAAGTGATTTTTGGCCAGACCACCCCTGTGGATAGCGATCGAAAGTGTAAATTTCAAAGATTTTGTCCAGCGCGCAGCGACTGCAACAACGTAGCTCACGGAATTCTATCTTTCTACAAGTTACAAGATGTGTTCAGTTAGTTCACAGACAAAATATGGAAACTTCAGCTGAAATATTTTTCATACCAGCGTGATCAGAGGAGACCCTTCTCTTCGACCTTAATTTGCATATCAAAAATTCACTACTTTGTACGAAAGAATTCTCAAAATGTAGGCGTTAATCGGGCTGAAAAGCATATCAGTCCATAGTTTATACACCAATGAGGTCACGGATTGCCTCAAATCCGCGGGTATATCTCTAGCTTCCATCCACCAACTTCTTAAAAACAATCGCGTGTCAAAGATTATTTGCATGATTCTGAAAATTAACCAAGATCTCCTTTTGACCGTTCAAACTTCGTTCGTTTATCTTCTCGTTGAGGATTTTAGGTTTTCATAGCAACTGAATGGAGAATAGATGCCGAGTTGTCCTAAAACGTTGCGTAAAAGTGATCGGTCATAACGCTTGCGCGCTTGCGTGACTTACAAATTAGATAAAGATGATCGGAAGGGGCCTTCTTCGATAATTTACGTTGAAATATCAGGTCATGAACTACGCACAGTGTGTAGAAGATCAAAATTAAAGAGTAAAATTTGGCACTCTAGTCATAACAAACATATCGCGTTGCTTAAAAGGACACAAAAACAAGTTAAAATGGGTTACAGTGTTTCCATTTACAAAACATTCTGAAACAATTTTTGCAGTTTCTCCCGAGATTTAGTACATGGAACCCAATGAACTAACCCTCCTTTCTGCAAATTTGTTTCCGTCACTAATGATGTTACGCTCTTATGAACTACAACGGTTTTGAACGACAAACTCGACATTTCCCTGCGACCATCAAAATCAATTGAACAAACCCAGCTTGATGTATTGCGTGACGTGATTGTGCAAACTCTTTGTCATACGGGTAATTTAGTGTTAACAACTGGGTTGAAAACGTAAGCGTTAGCCCAATCGCTCTGACGAAGGGCTAACGCTCGAAACGTCAGCTTTTTTACTCTTTACGGTGGCTAATTTACGTTTTCAACCCAGTTGTTAACACTAAATTACCTGCTTTACTCTCCCACCGACGCAGCACCACAGTTTCTTTAGAAACTTACCCCTTTATCTTTGTCATACGACCTGTTTCACGGGTTCTACAAGTTGGAACCAAAATTAGTTAATGTAACGAATTAGAATCGAAAGTTATTAAAATATACTGAAGAATTTTACATTTTAATGAGAATTTTATCTTTTAAAATGTTTACTTGATCCATGGAAAGCAAAGATTGGATTGGCTTTGGGTATTTCAGCTCTGATTTGGAAAAAATGAAACAGTTATTGGTATGTCCTAAACATCAGAACACCTGAGAGGACACTGGAAATGTAGTAAAAGTATTTTTTAGCATCCAGAGCAAAATGAAGTATCTGAGGCAGTGAAAGGAGACTGAATTTTCAAAGCCATTTGTCGTAAAAGCTACCACCAGCTTGTTATTGAACTCACTAAAATTTGCCTGGAAGGCATTAATTTCTTTCGTCGCGCAACTCGTAGATTTTTAAAATTTTAAGCGAATGCAAAAATCAAGACAAAAATTCGTCATGACACAATTTGTCCTTTGATTCTGTCAAGAGAATTCTGGTTTTGAAAACATCTTAGCCTTTACCTGGTTCCAACCGCTATCAACGAAAGTAATCCCACAGGTTCCTATTTATTTTGAAAAAAGACAAATTAAAACTGTTTAAGAGGTAGGAATTTTGAAACTCGCAGTCACGTATTCAACTTAGTGTCCGCCATTTTTACACGCGAGTGTTCAGAAGCAATAATTTAACGGCTGATACACTACAAAATACTACTTGGAGCAATCTTAGAAGTAATACAGGCAAACTTTGTATACTCTTGATAATATTTATTTCTTTTTCTCGTTTTCTGAGGTCGATTGCATCTCTGTAAATCCAGGGTTCAGGGTCGGCCAGGGGGGGTAGTGGAATACCAATATACCCGAAAAAAAATCGACAAAATACCCCAAATTCCTCCAAATATACCCAAAAATAATCGAAGCTTTGAATACTTTATACCTGAAATTCAAAGAAAGTGATATACTGGATACCCATATTTAAGCTGCAATATACCGTATACCCGATTTAAAACGCCCCTGAATACTGAATACCCAAAAACCGCGGCCGACCCTGAGGGTTAGAACGCCTTTGACAGTTATAATAAAAGACAAGAAACCAGCTTCTCGTCTCTTAACTTGCAAATTTGGGCGGTAAGAATAAAGAACGTTTGTAATTTTATCCCAGTTAGTATCATGTAACGAGACTGAATTACAATTTTGGCGCAAAACTTGAAAGTTATCACGAGATACGCACACTGATTCCTAGAAACTCTTTAAGGTTTTGTTCCCCAACAACGGTACTACTCGATAACGAGCTGAGTGTATTCGTATGAAACGAAAATGTCTGTCATTTTTAATTGCGGATTTGCAAGAGTTGCTGTAAAGGAGAGCTTTCGTAAGGTTGGAAGTGCTTCGGTTGAAACTGACCCTAGTGAAAAGTGGAAGAACTATCTTGCAGCGTTCGAGGGTGACAGACAGGAAGTCTTTGCGGTCGAACGTTCCACCTACCAGGGTCGGCCACGGTTTTTGGGTGTTCGGTATTCAGGGGCGTTTTAAATCGGGTATACGGTATATTGCAGCTTAAATATGGGTATTCAGTATATCACTTTCTTTGAATTTCAGGTATAAAGTATTCAAAGCTTCGATTATTTTTGGGTATATTTGGAGGAATTTGGGGTATTTTGTCGATTTTTTTTCGGGTATATTGGTATTCCACTACCCCCCCTGGCCGACCCTGACCTACGTCAAGAAATCCAAAGCAATTTACAGCTCTTTCCGAAAGATGAACTCAAAAGCCAGGGCCCAGTACCAAGACACGTTTTCAATGGTAAACTGGAAAGCTCTTAATACAGCGCAGAAGAAACAATACACACTGTCAAATTGTGGAGGTTGTCAAGTGCACTATTATGCCATCCATAATCTTTTCCCCAGTGGGAAGTACTACTTTGTATTAAGTATTAAGAAAGTATTACTTTGCAGTAATTTTCATGCCAGACAATGAGATCAACAATCTTCACCTTTACTTGTGTTGCAATCTAGCATTTATTTACGCACAGTCTCTATAACATATTTGCCTTCATTTTCCAGTTTTTTAAAAGGAATGCAAGTACCAAATATTCCACTGTAAACTTAATCAATCATACTGAACTTCTTCCAACCAAAGGAGAGAATATAATACTGGGAGAAGGATCCTATGGTCGATGCCTTCTGAGACAGTACACACGATTTGATATAAAGGTTGTGGAAAAACAGTGTCTGATGCAGGACACCACAGAGATAATGAAGGAGGCTCACATTATGCAGGTACTCACACATAAAAATATCCCAACCATAATAGGTGTGCAGCTTCAAAAGCAGCCCATTTCCTTAATAATGGAGTTTAAAGGGGAAGACAATACATCTGTAACAATAAGCAAACTATTGTCTTGTCAGAAAAACAATGCAACACTACAGAATGTGCAAAGCTCACTCATAACAAATGACTGGTTAATTATTTCACATGATTTGACAGAAGCCCTTTCACATATTCACACAAAAGGCTTTCTTCACTGTGATTTGAAGGCTAATAATGTTCTTGTGAGTAACAAAGATGGCTACATCATCAATTTTGGAAAAGCATGTGACAGCTCCTTTCCTCCTGCAAAGAAGTACAGCATCTGTTATCCTCATTTGCTCCTTAAGGTTCTTAGTGGTTCTCCCTGTAGCAAAGCCAGTGATATTTTTTCCCTTGGTAAAATTCTGTTCAAAGTAGGTGTTAAGCAAAACATTCCACTTTTGGTTTCCATGGCTCAAGAATGTTTAGATGCCAGCCCTGTTAGAAGACCAACAACAACAGGCATTATGGCAACACTGGCTTCCATAATATCTCACTGAATACTATAAGCTTAAGCAGGGGTTTCACGGGCCTGACACTGGGCAAACTGACTGGCTGGGAACATAATTTTTCCTGCATGTTGTGACTGACATAAATCAGAATCAAAACATGTTTTGCCTGCTTCCTTGTACATTTCCCATCACCTCAAAATCTTAATGAAACCTCTGCTTAAGAAAGTAATAATTAACACTCTAATCAGGTAAAGTGACCCTAGCCATGTCACAGCAGGAGTCTTTTTCTTGAGCTTTACAAGGTTAAAATTACAATGTATGTGCATGTCTTTAGCAAGTTTATGTGTGCTCTTGGTCTAAACTAATTTTGTACTTCTGCTTTACGAATTGTGAATGAATGTTAGAGGGACATTTTTAATAATACACTGATAAGGTGCTCTAGGGTCCATCAGGTACAAATTACTTCACAGGTCATACTCATGTCTATAATTTTACATCGCTGCTAGATAACATACATGTACCAATTTATTTCCCAATTCCTGCCAATTATTGATCTATGAAATTGAATTTGGACAAGCAACTGGCAGATCAAACTTGAAATTATAAACCAGAGTTTTAACTAGTTAGGCCACCATAGCCTTCTAACAGGAATATTGACTTGGAAGAGAAACAAAAAAAACCAAGAAATACAATTTTAAAATTTTCCTTTCTGACTTTGTAACAAGGGCAACCTATCCTGCTCTTAAGATGGCACATCTTTTATGAGTAGGGCTGAGAAGATGACACATCTTATATCAGTTTGTGTTTGCTCTTGTCACAAAAAAAACAGTGCCCCACTTGGGGCAACAGTAAGCACTAGTAATTAATCATGTCTTATCAACAAAGAGAGAAGGCTATGGTCAGAATCATATGCATTACCAGAACTTTTGTGATGCATTTGAATTAAAAGATACTCCACTGGTGTAGTGGGTAGAATATTTACATTCAAATAGACACATATATAAATTACATGTCCACCATTGACAATGATTGTTGCAATTATTACCGGTCAAAACTTAAAAACCAAACTGTTGACTATAATTAAAACTGATATAACATGATTTTAAAACAAAAAAAATGCCTCATAAATAACACCATTAACATTCTTGTAATAAATTAGTTGTGTGAAATAACTGGAAGGACCTTTCCAAGAAAACAAATAGCAGTAAATAAAACTGGTTTTAATCAAGTAGATTTCCTTTGGAATCTGCAAGGGCTGGCTGGTTTTCTGGGTGAGTAATTAAAATTATTATTATTATATATCTAAAGCAATTCAGTAAGTGACCTCGGAATAAACTAACACACATTAGTACAGCTTTTTCTCTTAGTTTTCAAGGGACAATTTATAACAAGACAATCTGCATCTTACATGTCAGCAATTAAACTTACCTAACAACTGCTTTGGGGGATTACTTTTGTGAGTAAATTCATCTGCTTCTTGGGGAAATTGTTTCCAAAGCATTCAAAAGCCTAAATTTTGATAAACACTATAAGTTTACACATCATGATATGATAGAGGATTTATCAAGCTAAATTTAATTTCAAAATTGAATGGTATATCCACAATGAAACTTTTTTTCTATACATTTGTTACAAAACATAGTACTTTTTTCTATGTATAAGTTACAAACATTGTAAAACGCTATTGAGTTCTAGAAGTGAGCGCTATATTATAAATTCATGTTGCATTGTATTTGCAGTGAAGTCAATGAACATGTTGAGAGCGGTGTTTAGCAGTCTTCGTAGGTTCAAAAGGGTTCTCTTTAGCTTTAAGATAGCGATATCATGCCATTTTTTGAGGAAATGAAGAGAGCAAAGAAAATGTTATTACCTTCTTTTGATGTCTTCCTCTATATTGTCGGATTCACCAGCGAAGATGGGAAAAAACAATGCAAAGCCGACACTTCAAAATGGCGGATGCCGTTCACGAACTACGCGATCTTGATTCCAAGTAACTATGGTTACTCGCGCAGTCCACGCGAATTCCGCTAACCTTGCTGGGGGGGCACTGGAGGCGAAAATCATTTTTGACCCAGGCCTTAATTAACCTGAGAGATAGCCCATAGTCAAATAATAGCTTTCACTCTCGAGAAATTACAAATATATTACCCATGTGATCCGACTACAACTTTAATTCCGAAAACTTCGAAAACATCTCCAGTCAATCTGGCTTTCTTTTACTGCCTCACATTTTCCCTTGTACTGTGGCTGTTAACGAGTACTTTCACCGCAAGTCAGACATAGTTTGATGCTACTCTGGTTTGCAGATTTAATGAATGTAACCGAAGAAGTTACAATTCATAGACCCAACGTTTCGACACTCCTGTCTAGTGCCTTCATCAGGGGTGATCTAAACGCTGCGACAAGAGGTCCTTTTATATGATCACAGATTAGCGGCCTGTTTTTCTGACGAGGTGTAAATAGGCGTCAGGAAGCAAACCGCCATCGTCACGATTTAAAGGAGCGTGGGCGGAGTTAATATGCCAAGCCTGTCTGATTGTCCACCTGGTTGCCGTGTGAACTTTAATATGTTTCTTTAAGTGTTCGAATGTTTAGTACATACCAATAACTGTTATATTTTTTCCATATCGTGGTCAAAAATGACCGGAACGAAACAAAATTAACTTGTACTCGAGGATAAAGTGTGTATAAGCCTCCAAACAAAGGCGCTGGTGGTAACGCCGATTAGTGGTGATAATTTTAGAATTATCCCACCCAATTGTATGGTTAGTTAGGTATGTATGTTCCAATAAAGCTGAATTTTCCTTTTTGCAAAGGAAAACCGCTTTTTGGTGCTCTTTTAACCGTGTACCAAACTGACGTTTGGTCTGTCCGATATAATCGTTGTCACTGTCATTACAAGGAATAGAATAAATGGCGTCGGTTCGTTGTTCTTTCGTGACAGGATCCTAGGTTAGGTTCGGCGTTACCACCAGCGCCTTTGTTTGGAGGCAGAGAGCAGAGTAGCATCAAACTGTCTGATTGTCCACCTGGTTGCCGTGTGAACTTTAATATGTTTCTTTAAGTGTTCGAATGTTTAGTACATACCAATAACTGTTATATTTTTTCCATATCGTGGTCAAAAATGACCGGAACGAAACAAAATTAACTTGTACTCAAGGATTTCGCTGTATAGCTGGTAGTACTTCAAATGACTCGATACGTCGTCCCGGCATTCCAGGAGAGAAATCAGCGCTGAGATACCCAAAGCCACTCCAATCTTTGCTTTCCATGAATCAAGTAAACCTTTTTAAAAGTTAAAATTCTCATAAAAATGTAAAATTCTTCAGTTCATTTTAATATTAAACTTTCGATTCTAATTCGTTACACAAACTAACTTTGGTTTCAATTTGTAGAACCCGCGAAACAGGCCATATGGCAAGGGGAAAAATTTGCAAAAATCACGTCACGCTTTTTCAGCCCGATTAACACCTGCATTTTGAGAATTGTTTCGTAGTGAATTTTTGATATGCAAATTAAGGTCGAAGAGAAGGGTCTCCTCTGATCACGCTGGTACGAAAAATATTTCAGCTGAAGTTTCCATATTTTGTCTGTGAACTAACTGAATATATCTTGTAACTTGTAGAAAGAAAGAATTCCGTGAGCAACATTGTTGCAGTCGCTGCGCACTGGACAAAATCTTTGAAATTTACACTTTCGATTGCTATCCACAGGGGTGGTCCGGCCAAAAATCATTTTTGACTTGTAGCGAAGCAAAAAAAGAGAATTGGAGAACAACTAAACTATTTTTGAAACATGTGTCCTAAACTCTTTTCATGGGCAAAAAATAAAAGAAAACTTTTTTCCGATGGGAAGTCGAGAGGACCGCGCTTAGCGAGAGCGGCACTTAAGCAGTCAACTCACGTTCCGAGTTTATCAGCCTCACACCCTTTCTCTGACTTGTAACTTCCGTAAAATCACTAACAGTAAAAGTCTCAACAAAAAGAGAGCAGCACGATGACTTTCAATGTCTCGTAAAAGACCATAGAAAATGGAGAGCCTTGTAAAATCTGGTACAGCTATGAGTAGACAACATTACAATCACAATCCCTTGATATATTTCGAATTAATCGTATCGATCTAAAAATGCAATGTTTCAACTTCTCATTGTAAAATTTTTATTGACTACTGATTCGAAATCCTTAAACCATTTTCCCAATCGATGAGGTCAGGCTACCCAGAGCAAAGCCAGGGTTAAATGACCGCTAGTAATGGACTACCTAACATTAAACTTCCTTTTCACATAATGAAAGGGACCCATTCTCTTAGTTGTGTCACCTCGCCAAAATATTTGTGGAATAGGTGTCATATATCTTAATTATACCCTATCATTCAGGAAGTACAAGTCATACAAGCGGATCAAAAATCTAGACAATTTTGTGGTTCCTGGAAACTGGAGACCCTATGGCAGAAGTTTTTAACCGCCTTTAATACAGCTAGTATTCCCTGAACACAGACCTCTAAGGCAATGTACTAGCTCGTGATCAGATCTTGTTTACACCTACAGATTTGCACAGGATCGGGCAACGATTTGGTGCTATATTATCCTATCGTTTTATCTGTTAGATAGATGCTTCCACCAATCCCAGGAGCAATATGCCGCTGTTGCACATGCTGGCGCTTGTAACCGACCAGTCTAGCCTACAAAACCTTGGCACTGTCTAATTATATTTAGGTCTTAGGACTATGCGCAATGCCTAACCTACAGCACTAAGTATTTTCAACGACTGACTCTGGTAAGCTGGTTTCTAACTTAGAACAGTCCCCCATAATTAATGTCAACAACTACCGGCAAGATTCAAACGACATATTCACGACATTTTCACCACAAATGAACCGAACAGAGCGGCATATCAAACTCATGGGGTACAAATAGTCTTGAATGCAGTGACCACGCCCACTTCAACACCCCACTCAAATCGAGTGTAATTTTCAAATGTTTTACCATCGTGCGGATTCTCTACGGAAAAAGCATTCAATGTACCTCTGAAATATTAAACTATATTATTGTGGCTTTCTATTTCGCTAATTTTCTAACTTGAAGGTAAGGTTTTTCCCTCGTCATTTTTACCTTTTCTCCGAGCGGCTGAGTGAAATTAACAAGGCGTTTTTGATCAAAACACGACCGAGCGAAGGGTCTCGGGCGATATCTCTTTTACGCAGGCGCAAATTAAAAATGTACCGTCAGAATCAAAAAGAGGAACAAATTTCCTTTGTTTTGATATGTATAGTGTCGAACAAAAAGCAGATTTACGTTCGTCAAATGGCGTTTCAAAACAGCTTTATCTTCCTCCTTTTGATTTTTTCCTGTTTTGTAAGCGTGAAAGCAGTAGGAGAGGGATCGGGAAACTCAGAAAGCCCTTCGGGAATTAATCTACCATCGTTTATTTACAAGATAAACAGGTAAGATTTGTGAAGTTCGTTGAAATATGAAGTCTAAATAAATGCCCTTTTTAAGCTTGTTTTCTGGATTTTTCGTAAACTTTCCTGATTAATTTTTCATGTCAGCTTACTAATCTATACTATTTCAAAGAAATGTAAAGACGAAGACGGAGAACCATGAGTCGTTCCTTTCAACAATCGTAAACAAAGTGTTTGAGCAATAAGATATACGAGGTGTAATAATCAATAGCCGCATATCAGAAGTCTTCAGAAAGAAAGTATTCTATCTTCAGAAAGCTGTCAAGAAAGCTAGTAATCGTGGAGGAAGCCAACTAAATGCACTTCTAAGCAAGTTAGAGACGGGTCCTCAGTATCGATTTAATATCATGTCAATCTCAATATCATACAGTTTTGTATCTTTCATCCGTGGATTCGCCTTTCTAACGAGGGTGTATGTTGAGTATTCATTGCAAAATCGCTTTGTTTCTTTAATTTCCCTCTTTGGCCTGTCCGCCATTTTGAAAATTCGTAACGGAGAGCATGCGCATTACGTGGGGTTAGTGGTTGCGTACACCTGGAACCGGAAAAACAAATGTTCGTCGCACTGGGGAAAGAGTTTGATATGCTAACGTTACCGACGGATCAAAACTGACCAATCAAGACCGACTTAGGCCACTTGAGTCTCACAGCCAATTAAATCACGGCTAAACTAACCAATCTGTCCACGCGAACCGGACTTATAACACTTCACTGACAACGACTCTTCACTTGACTCTGATGATGACTTCCGCTCACGTTGTAGAAACGTCATTAACTGCTATCGACGTTATTCCTTCTCAGAACTACCCTCGCCCGGATGATCAAGCACACAAATTCTCGAGCAAGGAACAAATTGTCGCTTAATCTGAAGGTCAAATTGCTCAGAAGATTGAAATGGTGTTCTCTAGCGTAAGGTCTGAGATAGTACATGTATTTACAAAAACTTACCGGCCAAGATTTCCGCACAGCCCCTACTTTATTATACATGCATTTCTCGGATAAATAACAATAAAGACACGTTGCTTGGTTAATTTTAGCTTCCTATTACTGGTATATCTCTATCACTTATCAGATGCGAAAAGCCTTGCACACCTCCATATCATGGCTTCGCGGATGACTTAAAGGGGCTGTTAGGTTATTATTTCCCAAATAAATCCATATACCTGTCCCTTTCACCAGACGGGTCTTCCCATGATCAGTTACACTTGTCTTGTAGGAGGCAAAATTGGCATCTGGTCGATAAACACTTCCGGTTTCGAAAATATAAAAAATATAAAATATATCGCTGCAATCCATTCCATTAATCGTTTCGCTGCCTAGATTTCCATTTTAGATCATAAAATAGTCCTTAGTTTAGCCTGAGCCGTCCATAACGTATTTCCAGCCCTTCAAACTGCATAGTATTACATAAACAAGAGATAACTCACCACAAGGATAATAATAAGCCCAGGAATAGCGACAATCCCAAAGGCTCTCTTCGTATCCAGTACATTCAACGAACTTCATGAATACACGGCCACTGCCAGGGTGGAAGTAATAACGCTTTGCTCCGAGGAAGCCAAGCTGTCTGCAAGCCACTCGTGTATCTCTCATGTCCCAAAAATACTGGCCACAGACAGTGCCCCATTGTCCCCGCCATTGTAGCTCCAGACGGCCGTTGTTGTGGGAGGTTCCACCAACAAGCCGTATTCCTTGATTGTAAGGTATGGCTGAGTTCTTGCAAGAAGGTGCGTCTTTGCAAGGAACCGCTCGGAAAGTGATCCTGTGTGAAGGTGTCCCTTTTGCATTTAATGATCCATGAACGCGAATCCCCACAGATGGAAGAAAATTTACCTGAGTACCAGGTTCTATGGCAAGAGTGGCATTCTCTGCGACAACCAAGTCACTGGTTACCAAGTATGGACCTTCTGCATGCGTGAGGGTCTGGTTACCAGTGATAGTGCCATTCAGTTCCCGAGAAATATTTCTCCCATGGCCGCAAATTCCGTACTTGAAAAAGATAGCCAATATAATGCAGTACTTTGGTAACATCGTGACCAGTTCTGACCTAATTGTAACAGATATTAAATTAGATCCAAGAGATTATCAACTGTTTATATTCTCTTGATTTGATCATAATTTTTGATAAAATAAATTTCATTTGACCTGAGCATGAAAATCAAGTAATTAAGCAATGGTTCTCGGAGAAGAGCTGAAAAGAAGCCTGAAAAAAAATTTCAGGCTCCGACGGTATTCTAACCGGTTCCTTCCAGATTCTAGATGGCGATATCACCACATACTAGTATTTAGGGGGCATGGGTTCGAAGCCCATTGAAGTTCAAGGTTCTTTTCTGTAATTGCTAAAATTGCAACTCACCAGCAGGGATCATTGCTTTACTTACATGTTGAAGTACAAGAATAAAAACAAATTTTCAAAGGCATATTGTAGTGCTGAGTTCATTTAAATGTATAGGACCATTTCGTAAGATAAGTTAAGCTATAAATTAAAGAAAATACGCGCATAAGTAGATAAAGATGTAAAATTATGGCAACAAAAACAGAAAAACAACCCGAAAGTATGGCATTATAAACTTTGTTACTGTTCCGTAGGAATCATGTACGAGGGGTGGTCGTAGGTTTAGGAATCAAAACAGCAAAGGAAAGGTAAAATCCTGACGTTAGTGGATTATCTGTTTTAAACGAATGTACAGCTGAAAAACCCGGAGGATCATCTACGCAAAAGCTTAACCTCAAGATAAAAACGAACCTTTAGAAAATTGTACATTGATCTCACAAAAACAGAATCCTCTAAAAATCACAACTGATGATGATTGAAGTTGCATCTTGCCAACCGAGTGATCATTTTTAATCAGCCACAAATTAAATCTGAACAGGGAACCCCCAGCATTCAATTGCATGACAAACGAATGATTGCAAGAAACCTCAGAATAAGCAAGGGGAATGTTAATAAACAACGTATGAAATGCGCCATGTCGAATGCAAATAGCTCAGCTGTATCAACGATAAAAGCACCCAGGTAACCTCACGGTTTCTTTCAATCAGTTTACCCGGTCTGAATCGATATCTTTCTCTATCGCTCAGTATGATAAATAACAGGCCAAAACCTCAGCTCGTAATTCAACTTTGTCACACAATCTTCGAAAGAATATCATAGACATGCAGGCAGTATGGCGTATGTTGCCAAAATATGTATTAGTGAATGTTTTACAGTCCATGAACATTTTGTGAAGCCGTGCTGTTCACTGAATTTGACCTGCCTGGGCTAAACGGCATTTTCATATCGAATCTAATGACGCTTCCTATCTAAAACACGTGGAACAGCTTCACAACGTTGGGTCGAAAATTAGATATAGCTAGGAAATGCTGTAACATGTTACAAAATATCATCCGCAATTCGCTTGCACTAAAGGTAGCCGGATATTTTCCCGTAGTTTGTAATAATATCAACAGTACCTTAACCAGTTGAAGAATTATGCACATGAATGGTTCCCAGCTGGATTTTAAATCATAGAGTTGGATGTGTGAGCCTCGTGCATTCGCAGTAAGTCGGAAATAATGAAATAACGTTTGTAAATTACTTACAACAACTATCGCACTACTCTATCGATAGCACTTAAGATAGTAGCACGATCAATTCCTAAGTTAAACTTTGTCTTGGCAACCTCTTCGAAAAATAATCTAGTATTGACAACAGAAGTATGGGAGAGAAGTTATCTCAGTAAACACAATAAGAGCAATGCGTCGAAAACCGAGCTGTCTCACAAAAAGACTCCAGCGTGACGTTTTTGCGTTTTACTCTTTGTTGTGTAGTTTTAGAAAGAGTTTCCTTCCAGTCGGCAATAATCTTAAAGGAAGATTTCTTAGAAATTGCGCGCGTCATTGCCTTTTCTACAAGATATCAAGGGTCATCCAATGGCGTCATGTAGTTCTAGGAATCGAGATTACTACGAAGCGATGAAAATAAACACACAAGAACAGAAACATTTGAACGATAAATGAACAGCTCGATTTTAAAACCATTTTCATGTCTTTGGAGAATTTGTTTGGTTTTCTTGCTCTTGTAGTCACAAAACAGGAGTAGCACCCCTGCAACCCTCTTTCAAATGCTGCTTCCTCGGATCATAGTTTTCAAGTTTTCGTCACAATGTAGACAGATAGACTTCCAGGAAACCGTGAAATTTTAAATTTTAAGATTGAATGTAACTAGACTAAAGCGTACTATACATATTTTCATCGAAATGATTTTTAGCCGGCCTAAGAAAAATCAAAAGAATTTCACAACAAAAGAAATTATTAAAAAAAATTATTGCAAATAAAAAGCTCCCTTATTCTCGGCTCCTAGACCAACAAAAATGCTAATCCATCGCTTCCTAAGATGTCTTCAGCGAATATTTCATCCTCAAGCAACTGTTTACGATTCTCTCTGTGCCTGTATATCTCACCTTCCTACTAAAACGAATGTAAACTGTAAGGTTATAACCAGTGTACAAGGCTGGCAATTTTGGACATCGAACAATCCTAAGCGGTTTGAACAAATTCATTTGCACTCACATAAAAATGTAATGGCTCCTATCTAGTAGCTTTGGCTTTACCTTTAGCACATTGCTAATTTTTAACAAAGGTGTATTGTAGCGAGGAAAAATAAGCAGGGAGTAAATTCTAAAATTAATTGAGCGTTAATCACGAGACCCTCACACGATTACATGTTGACATAATAACAGAAGACGGTTCTTTAAGAAAGATTTACGAATTACAAAGAGTCTCAAATTTTGATGGAAAACTTTTGAGCCTTCACAGATCAGTATAATAGCATAGTGGTACGTTTCTCGAGCTCGTCTTACTTGTCCCCAAATCTGAGATATTTAGCAAGATTGAACCTCCTCTTCTCTTTCATTTCATGCGAACTTGTAGTATGGGACTTGTTTTTATATTGTTCTCTACTTTTCTAAAACCCCATCCACATCTAGACATAAACATGTTTGGAAGCTGTTTTGTTCATCATAGCTTAAATTTGTCTTCTACATAGACGCTGCTAAAACCAATGTTTCGACGACTTCGAATTTAGCACGTTGAAGAATTCAATGTACTGACTACTTGAAACAGTTATGGAAAATTAAGTTTTTCAGTTGCCTGTTTCTGATTTTCTTTAAGTTAAAACCGTTTTAATTAAGCATGTTTTGCTGGTGTAAATAGGCTACAAGTCTTAACAAATAACAATTCTTGGATCTTAAAGGAATCATGTTATTTGATGTCAGATTTATGCAGTAAATCGGTCGTCTTGCTTGCCAAAATTCATCCCAACACAGACATGCCTGGTTTTTTATTTATTACAGCGCACAGAACTCTTGTAACAAATCAGTCGAGGTATAATTTTATAGTTCTCTTCACTTACTACAAGGTAACAAGGAAAGCAGGCATTAATACTTTTACAACCCCTTTTACAAACATTTAAATTGAGTCCAGAATACACATAGTTCATGCGCCATTTTGCTGGTTATCCATGAGATAAATACACAAACAGTCACATCATATGGCATTATGAACACATCTGAAATAGTTTTGAATTCTGCTCATGTATCTCTTAGAACTGCTCATTTGGGAAAGTGCATGTTCAAGATTTTTGGAAGGGGCAGCAAGCAGCAAGGAATATGGAGGAAACCGCGATTTCAAAACTCAACAACTTGAGGCATAATTTTCCGGTGACTGTAGACACCACACATCTGCAGTAAATGTAGGGTAGTTCATTTAGCAATCATTGGCGCGCTATTTTTTTCCCTTACATCTGATTTGAATATACTACGACAATGTTTTAAAAGGGTAATGCAATTTTTCTCATTAGAAAAGTATATTTCTGGGATCTGTAGTTCTTGAGAAACGAATGACCTTGTGTATCTATTCCCGGAAACGTCCTTTTTTCTAAGAGCAATTGATGTGTCTCGTTTGTTTGCAAAGACGACAAACAACGAGAAACGCATATTCGAAGCCATCGAACAATGTGCTCACAGTGCAGAGGTTACGCTAAATTCATGTTCGCTTTTGATTCAAAACCAAAACTGGAGCAGTCGATTCGCTACAAACCCTGACATCGTTCAGTTTCCTCCCAAAAACTATAGACGACAAGTGCTTATTCACAAAATCTTGTCACATCTCGGAAATGTATTCGAACTCAGTATTCAGAAACGTTTTTTAATCATAAAACTTCTGAATGACTGCCCTGTTTTTATCTTTTACTTAATACATGGAATACTTTTTTTTCGTGGGTCAACTTGAGGCCTAAATTAAATAAATTTTCACGTTACTTTCACGGTTTGTTCTGTACGCTGATCATTCTTGCATTACATGACTTAGTCAACGAACACCAAACATTGCAACCTCACAACTTTGCACCATAAAAGTTATGCTGGAGGCAGAGCAACATTCACTCTATCGCTGTTCCTTTCGAACCTCGTTGTATAATAGAAAATACACATGGACGAAATTGAACTGAATTACTTCGTTGCTATAGGAAGCTTTCTTTAAGTTTCTACGTGCCACGCGACTAGTTAAAACAAAAACATAAAAACTTACGTGAACTATCCTCGCTGTTTCATAAGCTCACAAAACACAAATATCACCGCCGCTCAGTGATGAGTTCTGTGTGATTTACTGTGAAACTTCTCGCTCAATTGGGCGCGTAACCTCAAAAATCTTGGAATATCATTTCACTGCGTGAAAGATATACCTGTTTGAGTGACACAGTGACGTCACGTAATTCTAGGAAAGTGGCAGCTATCGAGTCTTGGGAAATTGTTTGGTATATTAACGATCGATTTAAATTTTAACTTGTTTCGAAAAATAACAACAACGACAACAGCAAAAACAAAGTGGTTCGGCTCCGTACATTTCTTTCTTAAGCGTATTAATGTGCATGGCCATTTCTGTTTTTCGTGATTTTTATTCTTGCCCAGAGCATTTAAATTTTGAACATCTTTTGGCCAATATTTTGAAACTTGAGATACGAAACACTGCACTTAGGGTTGCACGCGAACTTGACGATGTAAAGTGTCTCTATTTATAAGTCTTGCAGTACCTAGAGACAAATGATGAAGAAAACATACAGAACTAGAAAATACACAAGCTTTTCTCTAAGAAAAAAAAAATTCGACAAGGGAAGAAAAACATTAAAAAAATTAGATTATACATGCACAGCTATGACAGATCGTACAGATCTCGCCTGATGTTCGAGTCAAGCATCGATGACATTTCTGTTCATCGTCTCCTTTTCTCGGTAAAGTGATACAAATAATTTTTTCTCAGAAATCCTTCCCTTCATACTGTGTTATTACATCTACGAATTTTACGATTTTTACAATTTTTAAGTTCTCTAGCCGACAGGTATCAGAACAAATATCAGAGCATTCTTCACACAACTCTTTCCAACCTGCCGGGTTATGTTTGTGGGTTGAAGTTATCTTTCATCTTGCCAACATTGCAAAGGCACCGAAAACGCATGGTGAAAAAAAGAGTGTCGTGCTTTTTAAAGAAAGACTGTTTTGTCTTATTTAGATCGTAGAAAAAATAAAAACATTCTGAGATACGCAAGGAATCAAAGGTGAGACTATTTCGGCGTGAACAAATTGAGTTCAGCCATTTCCGAGTGCAGCGTCACACAATCTATCTTATTCCTGGAAGAGCCCACAGATCCTACAGAAATGCTTTGTTATCTTAATCGAACGCAACTCCATGACGGTCTTAATCATTTTATATTGCAATATAAACTATTGGCTGAAAAAAGCACGTCCTAAAATGAAAAAAAAATCACGCAAACCTACGTTCCAGTGGAAAACGTAAGCTTCCAAACAGCTTTATCTTTGTTGTCTACGACGGTGTACAAATTTTCTCTCGTGAAAGAGTATTCAAACGACAAGATTCTTCTCTTTCAGCTTTTTTACAGGTAGATTTACAGCTCTAATTTTTCAGATCCGTTCTAGCATTTGATTTTTAAGTTTGCACCATATTACTGAAATGTATGTTTTCAGAGTTTATCCTACTGTGTTGCGACAATTAGAGCCCAGACATTTACGCAAATTGTAATCAAGATCGTAAACAGTGTTTTTCGATATTAGCGCCTTTATAAGCAGGTAAGCATAACTTTCTCCGTAGCGGTATCTTCGCAGCAGTTTTTTCGTGTAACTAAATTGAATAATGAGCCGCGGAGCGCTCCATGCTGACGCGATTCCCGACTTCTCCAGCAGCCATGGGTCGCAAGAGATCAGCACATTATAAACGCGATTGGATTAATTTTATCCTCTTGTGTTCCCGCGCTGAGAGATTGGTTTTTCTCGGAACAGGAGTCACATGTCACTAACAAGTCCTGTGTTTTACTGATCCAATCTAGATCGAACCTTGGCGTTTAGAAGCTAATTTGCCTTGATTTCTAAGATATGTTGTTGGTTTTTTAGTCGTATCACGCTATTGTCGCAGGTCCCAAGGTTACGGACGGTTCAATGGAGGGCACTGTGATTTAAAGTTGTGACGAATAGTACTTTAGGTGCGCCCCATCCCCAGAGTCTACAATCTTTTCTTCATTGTTTTTTTTCAGTTTACTCGCGTGATGAACCTCGCAGGAAACAGTAACTGCTCGTGGTCTATTGGTTTCTCAGAAGAAGAACATCAGAATCCAAAAGTCAAGATTTCAATTCCTCGTGAAGGACTCAACGTAATCAGATATCATCAACGCAGTTAAGCCGTTATGGTGATCGACTGCCTCCTTTCGAGATGTTGATTAAATGTTTGTTTCCCTACCCCCTCCTCCCCTCCCCTCGGTTAACTTCGCAATCCTGTGGGTAGGGATCGTTAGATTTGTACTTTGATTGCAAAGGGAAACGAATTTTGTTTGTGTGCCAATACTCAGACAGTCACACAAAAGTCCTCTCTTTATTTATCTGTAGCCTGTCTCGTACCCAATACCATGCCGGGCCGGCGAAGATCCTATGAATGGTGTTGTTAAAACAGAGAGAACGC